>NC_057721.1:2624095-2653469 GCF_004010195.1 Chiloscyllium plagiosum | reverse complement strand
AGTCCACACCGACCCGCCGAAGCGCAACCCACCCATCCCCCTACATTTCCCCCTTTAACCTAACACTACGGGCAATTTAGCATGGCCAATTCACCTGCCCTGCACATCTTTGTGACTGTGGGAGGAAACCGGAGCACCCGGAGGAAACCCACGCAGACACGGGGAGAATGTGCAAACTCCACACAGTCAGTCGCCTGAGTTGGGAATTGAACCCGGGTCTCTGGCGCTGCGAGGCAGCAGTGCTAATCACTGGGCCACTGTGCCACCCACATGTTCTCCACGTGTCTGCTCCAGTTTCCTCCCACAGTCCAGGTTAGGTGGATTGGCCATGTTAAATTGTCCAGGGATGTGCAAGGATGTGGGTTAGTCATGGGAAATGCAGGGTGACAGAGATGAGGTGGGTTGGGTGGATCTGGATGGGAAGTTCTTCATGGATGTGATGGTCCAGATGGTCTACTTCCACACTGTATGACTCTATGAAATGACTGTTCACAGCCAGATATTGATACAGGTCAAAAACTTACAAAAAGCTGTTAGCCCAAACTGTTGAATTGTGTTTCTATACTGGGGACTGTACCTGCCCAAGTCTAGGGTAATATGTATCTATTGGGCTCGGTCTTACAGTGTTTTAGCTCAGTGTTACTCTATAACCATAAGACCATAAGGTACAGGAGCAGAATGAGGCCATTCGGCCCATTGATCTGCGGGGCCATTCAATCATGGCTAACATGTTTCTCAACCCCATTCTCCTGCTTTCTCCCTGTAACTTTGACCCTCTCACCAATAAAGAACCTAAATATCTCTGTCTGAAATAACCTCAAAGGCTTTGGCTTCCACAGAAAGTTCTATGGAAAGATTCTCACCGCAGGGTTGAATGGATTTTCTCACAGCATCTCACCAAACATGTGCATTAGTGCCATTGTGAGCCCTCACAGTAAGACTCATATCTGACTACCATCTCATTTTGCCATACCGAGAGTGAGTTGACATTAACTGCTAATTGACGACAGTCCCTGGCGCCATCTTTAGATGGCATGCTGTGTCAGCATGGAGCTGCTGCTCTGTACGGTTCGTGCATCTGCCCATGGACATGGCAGACAGAGCGTTGCAAAGTGCCCTGCTGAGTGGGCAGAAAGCTGGATGGCCTGATACACAGGCAGGACTTGCACATCCCTCAAGACCGGCATTGCAGGCCAGACCATGTCAGCCTGGCCCAAGCATGTCCACTGGGTTGGAGCAGTTTGTCTGTCTGTCACTATAGGCAGATGGTCAATAATCTTCCCTACTCCCCCAGTGTCAGTGCCACCATCTTCTATCTGCTACCTCACACACACGCTGTTACTGTACCTACCTCCCATTCAAGGCTCATGCTCTACCAGTCTCACTGTTACCCGACATCACCTTCACTTGCTGTTTACCTTCCCAGCACTGCTGGCCATGCGTGCTCTCTATACTGCCTACTCACTCAGCTGGGATACCTCCCCAACTACACTAATAGTAACCCACTTTCACCTCCAGCAATGCTTGCCTCTCTCTCATTCCGGGGTAAATCAGCACATTGACAGGCAGAAAAAGGTATGGCGGGTGGTTGACTGCCCAGTATTTGGGACCACTCCCTTTATGTGGGAGTCCTGAGCACGACTGCCCCAAATGGTTGACTGATAGCAGTCCAGGGATAGCCCTTGACTTTCCGAGCCATGACCCCCTGTGCAAAGATTTGCTCCCTTGATCTGCTTGAGGCCTGCCTACAATCATGACAGGGCTCATACAGATATCATTGGTCTTTCAGCCAATCAACGCTTAGACTTTCTTCCCTACTCTCTCCCCAAGTCCACCTGCATTTTCTTTCACTCCTAATTAAGGCCTGAAGATCCTCTCTGCTCACTTCACACTGGACAATCTGGGATTGCTGGTGATCCTTGTGGAAAGATGTTTTCAAATCTTAGTCCTGAATTGGA
Source organism: Chiloscyllium plagiosum (assembly GCF_004010195.1). NCBI lineage: Eukaryota > Metazoa > Chordata > Chondrichthyes > Orectolobiformes > Hemiscylliidae > Chiloscyllium > Chiloscyllium plagiosum. The sequence continues at coordinate 2,651,511 of NC_057721.1, read as the reverse complement.
CAGGCTGCTATTATCTGTAGCAATGGCTGAGTGGCAGGAAGACGGTAGCATGGTGCTAAGTTTACGGCTAACCATTCAAAGAGGAGAAAGTGAGGACTGCAGACGCTGGAGATCAGAGTCGAGTGGTGCTGGAAAAGCGCAGCAGGTCAGTCCTTATGCCCGAAATGTCGATTCTCCTGCTCCTTGGATGCTGCCTGACTTGCTGTATCTTTCCAGCACTACACTCTCGACAATCCAAAGACCCAAGTCTAATACTCTGAGGAACATGGGTTTAAATCCTACCATGGCATGCGTTTAAATTTTATGAGTTAATTTGGAATCAGAAACTAATCATCAATTGTTGTCAAACCCCACGTGGTTCACTAATGTCCATGAGGGAATCTGAACTGTCCTTACCTGATCTAGCCTATATGTAACTCCAGACCCGAAGCAGTTGACTCTTAACTGCGCTCTGAAATGGCTGAGTAAGCCACATAGTTCAAAGGTATCTATGGATAGGCAACCAGTTTCTAAAACTGCAGAAATGTCAGAAAAATTATCTATTCATATACACAGTGGTTTCAGTGTCAGTCCTGAACGCGTAACCTTCTGAAGAGAACAGCAAATTCTATCTTGTACATCCTTCCTTCCCTTAGCCCCACATCCTTTCAGGCACATGACAAAGCAGTGGAGGTTGCTTGATGTCTGTCGGACTCTGGATTATGTGATGATGTCACAGAGCTGTTCCTCTCGGGCTGAAATACAAATTGAGGGTGGAGTTAAGGAGAGTAGGGAGAAAAACACAGGAAAGTCTGAAATCTGACCATCGGAATGTTACAAACACATGCAGAGAGACATGTGGATAAGATCAACTCATGTTAGATGGTCGAGTTTAGGGGATAATCTTTCACTCATATAAAAATGATACTAAAGCTTGGTGACCATAATTCTATCAGCTTAAAATAGCAATGAAAAGGATGGACCACATCTAAAAGTTAAAATTCTAAATTGGAGGAAGGCCAACTTTTGACTGTATTAGGCAAGAACTTTCAAAAGTTGATTGGGGGCAGACGTTCACAGGCAAAAAGATGGCTCGAAAATGGGAAGCCTTCAAAAATGAGATAACGAGAGTCCAGAGGTAGCATGTTCATGTTGGGGTGAAGGGCAAGATTGATCAGTGTAGGGAATGCTGGGTGACTAGAGAAATTGAGGTTTTGGTTAAAAATAATAAGGAGGCATATAGGTCAATAGGATAGAAGGCATTTGGTATGCTATCCTTTATTGGTCAGAGTATTGAGTACAGGAGTTTGGAAGTCATGTTGCAGCTGTACAGGACATTGGTTAGGCAACTGTTGGAATATTGCTTGCAATTCTGGTCTCCTTCCTATCGGAAAGATGTTGTGAAACTTGAAAGGGTTCAGAAAAGATTTACTCACGCAGAGGGTGGTGCATGTATGGAATGAGCTGCCAGAGGAAGTGGTGGAGGCTGGTACAATTGCAACATTTAAGAGGTATTTGGATGAGTATATGAATAGGAAGGGTTTGGAGGGATATGAGACGGGTGCTGGCAGGTGGGACTAGATTGGGTTGGGATATCTGGTCGGCATGGATGAGTTGGACCGAAGGGTCTGTTTCCATGCTGTACATGTCTATGACTATGAGGTTTAGACAGCAGAGATCAAGGGAATCCTTCGAAGAGTATAAAAGCACTTGTTGTGTTGCCATAGTCTTACCAGACCACAGGGGTTCCTCTCACATTATAGAGAAGTCGCTAGTGGTGATCTAACTTGAAGGCAACTGGACCTCAGGTCAGGGAAGAAGTTGAGAAGGAGAGTCTTTCATGGGAACCACAAACCAGTGATGGGCATTGAACCCAGACGGTTGGTATCACACTGGCCTGTAAACCAGCAATCCAGCCAACTGAGCTAAACCGATTTCCACAAAGGCTATAGTAGTATACTTAAGAGGGAATTCAGGAATGCAAGAAGCGGACATGAGATAGCTTTGGCAAGTAGGATTAAGGCGAATCCAAAGGGATTCTATATATACATTAAGGAGTAAAGGTTAACTAGTGAGAAAATAGGGTCTTTGAAAGATCAACAAGGCCACTTATGAGTGGAACAGCAGGAGATGGGGAGATACTAAACAAATATTTTGCATTAGTGCTTATTGTGGAGAGGGACATTGAAGATAGAGAACATGGGAAAAAAACATAGGGACACCTTGAAAAGTGTCCATATTATAGAGGAGGGGCATAAAGATGGATAAATCCCTAGGACCTGGTCAGGTGTATCCTAGAACTCTGTGGGAAGTTGGGGAATTGATTGCTGGGTCCCTTGCTAAGATATTTGTATTATCGATAGTCGCAGGTGAGGTGCTGGAAGACCAGAGGTTGGCCAATATGGTGCCACTATTTAAGAAAGGTGGTAAGGAAAAGCCAGTGAACTATAGCCCAGTGAGCCTGACCTCAGTGATGGGCAAATTATAGAGTCATAGAGATGTACAGACCCATTGGTCCAACTCGTCAATGCCGACCAGATATCCCAACCCAATCTAGTCCCATTTGCAGGCACCCGGCCCATATCCTTCTAAACCCTTCCTATTCATACACCCATCCAAATGCCTCTTAAATGTTGTAATTGTACCAGCCTCCACCATTTCCTCTGGTAGCCCATTCCATACACGCACCACCCTCTGTGTGAAAATGTTGCCCCTTAGGTCTCTTTAATATCTTTCCCCTCTCACTCTAAACCTATGCCCTCTAGTTCTGGACTCACCCACCCTAGGGAAAAGACCTTGTCCATTTACCGTATCCATGCCCCTCATGATCTTCTAAACCTCTATGAAGTCAGCCCTCAGCCTCCGGCACTCCAGGGAAAACAGCCCCAACCTATTCAACCTCTCCCTATAGCTCAAATCGTCCAACCCTGGCAACATCCTTGTAAACCTTTTCTGAACTTTTCAAGTTTCACAACATCCTTCTGATAGGAAGGAGACTAGAATTGCTCATAATATTCCAAAAGTGGCTTAACCAATGTTCTATACAGCCGCACATCGACCTCCCAGCTCCTATACTCAATACTTTGGCCAATAAAGGAAAGCATACCAAACGCCTTCTTCACTATCCTATCTACCTGCGACTCCACTTTCAAGGAGCTATGAACCTGCACTCCAAGGTCTCTTTGTTCAGCAACACTCCCTAGGACCTTACTATTAAGTGGATAAGTCCTGCTAAGATTTGCTTTCCCAAAATGCAGCACCTCGCATTTATCTAAATTAAACTCCATCTGCCACTTCTCAGCCCATTGGCCCATCTGATCAAGATCCTGTTGTAATCTGAGGTAACCTTTTTCGCTGTCCACTGCATCTCCAATTTTGGTGTCATCTGCAAGTTTACTAACTATACCTTTTATGCTCACATCCAAATCATTTATGTAAATGATGAAAAGTAGTGGACCCAGCACCGATCCTTGTGGCACTCCACTGGTCACAGGCCTCCAGTCTGAAAAACAACCTCCACCACCACCCTCTGTCTTCTATCTTTGAACCAGTTTTGTATCCAAATGGCTAGTTCTCCCTGTATTCCATTAGGTCTAACCTTGCTAATCAGTCTCCCATGGGGCACCTTGTCAAATGCCTTACTGAAATCCATATGAATCACATCTACCACTCTGCCCTCATTAACCCCCTTTGTTACTTCTTCAAAAAACTCAATCAAGTTTGTGAGACATGATTTCCCACGCACAAAGCCATGTTGACTATCCCTAATCAGTTCTTGCCTTTCCAAATACATGTACATCTTGTCCCTCAGGGTTCCCTCCAACAACTTGCCCACCACCGAGGTCAGGCTCACCGGTCTATAGTACCCACAGAGTTCTAGGGTACACCTGATCAGGTCCTAGGGATTTATCCATGTTTATGCATTTCAAAACATCCAGGAATTCCTTCTCTTTTTTGCCCAAATGGTGACATTTTTCAACATGTCACCATCTATTTCCCTACATTCTACTGGTAAAGTTGAGAACAAAGGTGCGTCAAACAGTCAGGGCAGGCAGGGACAAAGCAGAGAACAAGGTAGTACTGATAAATTAAACTGCATTTATTTCAATGCAAGAGGCCTAACAGGGAAGGCAGATGAACTCAGGGCATGGTTAGGAACATGGGACTGGGATATCATAGCAATTACGGAAACATGGCTCAGGGATGGGCAGGACTGGCAGCTTAATGTTCTGGGATAAAAATGCTACAGAAAGGATAGAAAGGGAGGCAAGAAAGGAGGGGGAGTGGCGTTTTTGATAAGAGATAGCATTACAGCTGCGCTGAGGGAGGATATTCTCAGAAATACACCCAGGGAAGTTATGTGGGTTGAACTGCGAAATAAGAAATGGATGATAACCTTATTGGGATTGTATTATAGAACCCCTAATAGCCAGAGGGAAATTGAGAAACAAATTTGTAAGGAGACCTCAGTTATCTGTAAGAACAATAAGGTGGTTATGGTAGGGGATTTTAACTTTCCAAACATAGACTGGGACTGCCATAGTGTTAAAGGTTTAGATGGAGAGGAATTTGTTAAGCGCGTACAAGAAAATTTTCTGATTCAGTATGTGGATGTACCTACTTGAGAAGGTGCAAAACTTGACCTACTCTTGGGAAATAAGGCAGGGCAGGTGACTGAGGTCTCAGTGGGGGAGCACTTTGGGGCCAGCGACCATAATTCTATTTGTTTTAAAATAGTGATGGGAAACGATAGACCAGATCTAAATGTTGAAGTTCTAAATTGGAGAAAGGCCAATTTTAACGGTATGAGACAAGAATTTTCAAAATTGGGAGCAGATGTTTGCAGGTAAAGGGACGGCTGGAAAATGGGAAGCCTTCTGAAATGAGATAACAAGAATCCAGAGAAAGTATATTCCTGTCAGGGTGAAAGGAAAGGCTGGTAGGTATAGGGAATGCTGGATAACTTCAGAAACTGAGGGTTTAGTTAAGAAAAAGAAGGAAGCATATGTCAGGTATAGACAGGATAGATCGAGTGAATCCTTAGAAGAGTATAAAGGCAGTAGGAGTATACTTAAGAGGGAAATCAGAAGGGCAAAACGGGGACATGAGATAGCTTTGGCAAATAGGGTTAAGGAGAATCCAAGGGGGTTTTACAAATACATTAAGGACAAAAGGGTAACTAGGGAGAGAATAGGGCCCCTCAAAGATCAGCAAGGTGGCGTTTGTGTGTAGTCGCAGGAGACAGGGGAGGTACTAAACGAATATTTTGCATCAGTACTTACTGTTTAAAAGGACATGGAAGATAGCACAGAAACAGACCCTTCGGTCCAACCCGTCCATGCCGACCAGATATCCCAACCCACTCTAGTCTCACCCAGCAGCACTCGGCCCATATCCCTCAAAACCCTTCCTAATCAGTATGTCTTTTACATTTTACAAGAGGTTGATAAAATCATGAAGGGAATGGATAGGGTAAATAGCCAAAGCCTTTTCCCTGGGGTCGGGTGTCAAACACTAGAGGGCATAGGTTTAGGGTGAGAGGGGAAAAATATAAAAGGGGCAAATGTTTATGCAGAGAGCAGTGTGTGTATGGAATGAGCTGCCGGGGGAGGTGGTGTGGGTGAGTACATTTCTGACTTTTAAAAAGCAACTGGATGGATTTATGAATAAAGTTAAAAACCACACAACACTGGGTTATAGTCCAACAGGTTTATTTGGAAGTACAAGCTTTCAGAGCGCTGCTCCTTCATCAGGTAACTTGTAAACTATTTGGTCTATAACCTGGTGTTCTGTGATTTTGCACTTGGTCCAGCCGAGTCCAACACCAGCACCTTCTCATCATGGGTGAAGAGTTTAGAGGCATATGGATCAAATCTTGCAAATGAGACTTGATTAATTCAGAGATTTGGCCAGCATGGACGATTTGGACCAAAGGGTCTGTTTCCGTGCTGCGTATCTCTATGACTCTATGACACTAAATCCATATAGTTGTCTTTAGTCTTAACCTGTATTAAATTAAATAGTGTCATACTGTCTCCTCAACTAGGCTATCTTCAACCAAACCCTGGATATGGGTGTGCCAAAAGAGTGAGATTCCCTTGAACGAATGGTTGTTGTCCCTCACGGGGCCTGTGCCATTGACTGGAGGATTGAAAGGAAGTCCTTTGAGTTGAATTGGCACCATTTGATGTGGGTGTAGCCCAAGCCGCCTGTCAGCTCCCTGCATATCGATGAGTGCAGGCTCTCTGTGCTTATCACAACCGATCACTGACCTTTACATCTGTTTACTGTTTCCTCTGCTCTTGTTGACTAATTGTTGGTTTTGCAGAGGTCATGGGTTCAGGGGTCAGCAGGTCAAGGGCATCCCAAGGTGCAATTCGCCAGGAGCAGACAGCTCCGGGGGCCCAGGGCAGAGTGGAGCACTTGTCCCCCAGGAGGCGCCTCACAGTCACAGTGCTGGGACTAAAAAAATAGAGAAACTGATTTACAAACTTCGAAACAAAAACTTAGGGGTAGAGATGAGGGGAATTTGTTTTCTTTAACGCTGTCTAGAATTCTCTCCTTTCTCGTTAAATCGCTGTCTGAGCCAGCATTTACTGCCCATGCCTAGTTGCCCCTTGCAAAGATGGTGGTGAGCTGCCTTCTTGAACCACTGCGGTCCATGTGTTGTAGGTGGACTCACAATGCAACTCAGTAGGGCATTCCAGGATTTGACCCAGCAACACTGAGGGAACAGTGATGTTTTTCCAAGTCAGTGTGTGGCTGTAGGGGAACTTGCAGGGGATGGTGTTCCCTCATATCTGCTGCCCTTGTCCTTCTAGATGGAGGTGGTTGTGGATTTGGAAGGTGCTGTCTGAGGATCCTTGGTGAATTTCTGCAGGGCATCTTGTAGATAGTATACACTGCTGCTACTGAAGTGTCGGTGCCGGAGGGAGTGGATGTTTGTGGACGTGGTGCCAATGAAATGGACTGTTTCGACCTGGATGGTGTCAAGCTTGTTGAGTGTTTTTGGAGCTGCACCCATCCAGGCAAGTGGGGAGTGTTCCATCACACTCCTGACTTGTGCCTTGTTGTCAGACTTTGGGAGTCAGGGGGTGAGTTAATTGATGCAGTATTCCTTGCATCTGACCTGTTCTTTTAGCCACTGTGTTTATATGGTGAGTCCAGTTCAGTTTCCAATCAATGTTAACCCCCGGGATGGTGATAAAGGGGGATTCAGTCATGGCAATGTCAAGGGAAGATGGTTAGGTTCTTGCTTGTTGCAGATGGTCAAATCCTGGCACTTGTGTGACACAAATGTAACTTGCCACTTGTCCAGATATTGTCCATTTGAATATGGACTGCTTCAGTGTCTGAGGAGTTGCAAATGGTGTTGAACATTGTGCAGTCATCAGTGAACATCCCTATTTCTGACCTTATGTTGGAGGGTAGGTCATTAATACAGTGGCTGAAGATGGCCTAGGACACTCCCCTGATTCCCAAGGGGAGGCAATGGTGTTCTGGTAATGTCATTGGATTCGCAATCGATAACCTCAGGAAAAAGTTCTGGGGACATTGGTTTGAATCTCACGGGGTCAGACAGTGAAATTTGAACAGGGGAGTCCAGAACTAGAGGGCATAGGTTTAGAGTGAGAGGGGAAAGATTTAAAAGGGATCTAAGGGGCAACTGTTTCACACAGAGGGTGGTACGTGTATGGAATGAGCTGCCAGAGGATGTGGTGGAGGCTGGTACAATTACAACATGTAAAAGGCATCTGGGTGGGTATATGAATAGGAAGGGTTCAGAGGAATATGGACCAAGTGCTGGAAAATGGGACTGGATTAATTTAGGATGACTCTACTATTCTATGGGGAATGAAGAAGTCGGCTTGAATGTGGCCATTTAGCTGTTGTTGGTTGCCATAAGTACAGAGAGAACTGTGCATAGCTCAATTGGGACAGCATTAATCTGAAGATCTGAAGGTCCAATTTCAATTGCAATTTACTAGGGAGTTCATTTGGTGCAGTGGTAGGACGTACCTCTGGGTCAGGAGGTCTGAACTCAATTCCCGGTGCTCCAGAGTAGTGTAATAACATCATAACGTTGATTTGAAAATAACCACCCTGATTATAACAGGAAGCAGCTGAGACCGAATGTTTTGGCTGACATAGATGGATATTTGGTAACGTGGAAGTGGAGGGTTATAGGAGACAGACACGGAAGGTGAGACCGCAAGCAGATTGGTCGCGATTTTATTGAATGGTGGAGCTGTCTCGAAGGACCAAATGGCCTAAGATCCCATGTTTAACATCAGTGCGAGGTGTGTTGTAGGTGACACCCTCTGCCATCACTCTCCATGTTGGCCTACAACTGTGTCAGTGAAAATGATCCTGCATTTAACGCAGTCAGATTGGAATCCCCCACCCAATCCATATCACCCACATCCCTCCTCCCCCCAACTTGGTTTCTCCACTACCTGGGCTGCTTCATTGTTTGCTGAAAATGTGTTGCTGGAAAAACGCAGCAGGTCAGGCAGTTTTTCCAGCAACACATTTTCAGCTCTGATCTCCAGCATCTGCAGTCCTCACTTTCTCCTGCTTCATTGTTTTCCAGGTTTGCTTATCCCTTTGAGCTAAGTCCCATATTGTTGAATCCTGAATCGATCTGGGGTTGATGATTCCAACTTCCCTGGATGCCAGTTGGTGGTGTGGCCTTTCACATGATAGTGGTGAAGGAACCGGGGGTGTGAGTGGGTGAGGGGCTGAGGAATGAAGTGGGGATAAGGGAACGAGTGGACTGGTGCGGGAGGTTGTGACAGGGTGAGGGAACACATGGTGTGAGGTTGGTAAAGGAGGTAAGGGGGTCCTTAATCCAAGAGATTGATGGTCACCAACCAAAGCCATAGTGCAGTCGGTGCTACCTCAGCACCCACTCAATCAAGTCACCATGATCTTAACAGACTATGAGACTGTTCTCTCATTAGAGAGAGGCTACTGGTGTTGGTTTAACGTGAGGCTCACTCCATGCCTTAGGTGAGGGGAGAGGTTGAGAAGGAAAGTCCTTAATGCTAATCACAGTGGCAATGGGAATTAAATCCATGCTGTTGACATCTCTCTGCATTGCAAATCAGCCATCCAGCCAACTAAGCAATGGAATACCCATTGAATGAACCAATCCCAACAAAACTCCTCTTATGATTGAGGCTAGATATACCCTTTAGATCTACATGTAACCGAAAGTGTGTCCCCAGGGAAAGACATCAGACTCGCTTTGCTCTCAGACCCAGCTCCTGTGGTTCCAGGCAGATTCTCGTTACAATTCAGCACCAAGAGCTCCCAGTGCACAATCATGAGACCCAGGTTCAAATCCTGCTAAAGCAAATGGTGGAATTTGCATTCAGTAATAATCTAAAAAAGTCTAATGATGAAAGCATTGTCAGGAAAAACCCATCTAGGTCACTAATGCCCTTTAAGGAAGGAAACTGCCATCCTTACCTAGTCTAGCCTCAATATGACTCTAGACCCACATCAATGCAGTTGACTCTTAACTACCCTCTGGGCAATAAGGGATTGGCAATAAATGCTGGCCAAGCCAGTGACACTCACATTCTTGGATGAATGATTTTAAAACCTCTTCCCATAATAAAGATACTGAATCTGTTTTTTGTTCACTTATAGTCCATCTCTAACTGCCCTGGAGAAAGAGGTGGGGAGCTGCCTCCTGACATTTCCAAGCAGGATCGCGAGCTTGGAGGCAGTAATGACCAAACCGTCAGCCTGTACTCCCTGCTCTGAGAGGTCTTCCCTTCTGTTCCCCACCACTGCTCACCGAGGGGTGATGACAGTTTTCAACTTAGGGTCAACTTGAGACAGGGTCACAGTTGGGGAGAGGTTTGGGTAATACTGGTGTAATCATCCTGTTAGGGAGGGAATTTCAGGATTTTGACCCAGTGACATTGTGAAGGAATGACAATGTATTTCCATGTCAGGATAGTGATTGACTCGGAGGTGGTAGCGCTCCCATGTATCTGCTGCCCTTATCCTTTGAATTGAAGTGGCTGTGGGTTTATAAGGTGTTGCCTGAGGATCTGTGGTGAATTTCTGCAGTGCATCTTTAGAGACACGCTGCTGCTACGGAGCATTGGTGGTGAAGGAAGTGAACTTTTGTGGATATGGTGCCAATGAAATGGGCTGCTTTGCCCTGGATGGTGTCAAATTTCTTGAATGTTGTAGGAGCTGCACTCATCCAGGCAAATGGGGAATATTCCATCAAACTCCTGACTTGTGCCTTGTAGATGGTGGATAGACTTTGAGGAATTGAGAGATAAGTTACTTGCTGCAGGATTCCTAGCCTCTGAGTTGCTCTTGTAGCCACTGTGTTGATATGGTAACACCCAAGATGTTGCAGCTGATGGTGATTGGGCCTAGGACACTACCCTGAGGAACTCTCTCAGAGATGTCCTGGAACTGAAATGACTGATCTCTAACGACCCAACCATCTACCTATATTGAGAGTGTGTTGCTGGAAAAGCACAGCAGGTCAGGCAGCATCCGAGGAGTAGGAGAATCGACGTTTCAGGCCAGAGCCCTTCATCAGGAATGAGCTCATTCCTGATGAAGGGCTCCGGCCCGAAATGTTGATTTTCCTGCTCCTTGGATGCTGTCTGACCTGCTGTGCTTTTCCAGCAACACACTCTCAACTCTGATCTCCAACATCTGCAGACCTCACTGTCTCCCACCATCTCCCTATAAGTCAAGTATCACTCCAACCAATGGAGAGTTTGTTGCCTGATTCCACTGATTCCAGTTTTGCTAGGGCTTCTTGTTGCCAAGTGTGGCCTTCAAGGTCAAGGGCTGTCACTCTCACCTCACCTCAGGAATTCAGCTGTTTTGTCAATGTTTGAACCAGAGCTGAAATGACATCAGGACATGAGTGGCCCTGGCGGAGCCCAAACTGGGTGTCAGTGAGCAGGTTATTGCTGAGTAAAGCAGCTTGATTGCAGTGTGAACAATCCTTCCTCTCATTTCACTAATGATTTCCACTTGTTATGATAGTACCACTGGGCCTTTGACTCCCCCTAAAGAGTAGGGATATTGGATTCCACCGGTTTAAATAAAAACGATAGAAATGTCCTCAGCCCTGAAACAGTGAGCGGCCTCCTATTGTTCGTGGGAGTTGGAGAAGGGGGTTGTTTGAGCCGTGAGTGTTGTATAGTCCCTGTGCTCGCACTTTGAATGTAGCTGGGGAGCTACGACCTGCTGATTGCGAGTCACTCTGGATGCCAGAGATCAAGGGTCGATGGGGTATCGAGCGGTTTATGTTTGCAGCCCTAGTTGTTGATCTTTGAGCCTTGGTTCACTCGGGCTGTTCACTGAAACTCAGACGCAGGAGGAGTCAGCAAGCACCAGCGAAGCATGGCAAGACTGCTCTGGGCTACATCCCTTTTCCTGTTGCTTCACCCCACAGCCGCTCAAACTCCAGGTACCACCTTTCTGTCGACCGGTACGCGGATGAAGATTCTCAATTTTGCAAGCTGTGCCCACCGACGGTGGAAAGATTAAAAGTTTATGACCTCGAGGGAGAGTCATTCCCCGGCCTCCCATCTCAGCCAGATGGTGTGATGGTTAATCTTTGAAACCAGAGTATTCAGGGATGCACCCACCAACTGTCTCCCAGGGTTTGGTTCTATCCAAAGTCTGTGCTTGGGACATGCTGGTCTCTCTGATCTCAGCTGCTGAACACCAGAGTTGCAATCATTAGATTGTTTCAGTTGCGGCTTTTGATCGCAGTCCATTTTTATAAGTACTCTGTGCCCCCCATTCCTTTCATCATGTTCAGGGACTGTGTGTATCAATTCATCCAAGACCATCTGAGATACTGAGCACTTCATAGGTAAGAGTCCTAGTGGTCACACTTAAGGTGCAGGCAGAGAGTAGCCTGGATGACCACCAGGAAAGGTAAAGGGAGTAGGCAGAGAGTGCAGGAATCCCCTGTGGCCATTCCCCTCAAAAACATGTATACCATTTTGGATTTAGTTGGTGGGGGGATGACCGTTCAGGGGAAAGCAGCAATAGTCAACTCAGTGGCGCTACAGCTGGCTCTGGGGCACAGCGGGAAAGAGCAAAGGTAAACAGGACCTCAGTGACAGGAGACTGTAGTTATGGAACAGGAGATTCTGTGGCTGCAAAGGGGAATCCAGGATGGTGTGTTGCCTCCTGGGTGCCAGGGTCCAGGATGTCTCAGAGTGGCTGCAGAATGTTCTCAAGGGGGCGGGCAAAGAGTCAGATGTCATTGTGCACTTTGGTACAAATGACATAGGTAGAAATGGGAAGGAGGTCTTGCACAGTGTTCATAGAGAACTAGGAAAAAAATTAAAAACCAGGTCCTCGTTGGTTATAATCTCTGGGTTACTGCCAGTGCCACGTGTGAGTGAGGGTAAGAGCAGGAAGATATGGCAGAATCATGCATGGTTCAAGAGTTGGTGCAAGGGGCAGGGATTCAGATTTATAGATCGTTGGAATCTTTTTCTGGGGCAGAGGTGAACCGTTCAAGAGGGACGGGTTGCATCTGGACTGGAGGGGGACCAATATCTTGGCAGTCAGGTTTGCTAGTGCTGCAAGGGAGGGTTTAAACTAGATTGGCAGGGGGGAGGTGGGATCCTCAACATGGAGATGCAAGTGTGAGGTTGGAAGGAGATACAGTAATCAGAAATAGTAAGTTGAAGAGGCAGGTCAGGCTGGAACACAACAGGGACGAATGAATGCCTGTTGGATTAAATTCCTTCTATTTCAGTGCAAGAGGGCTGACAGGTAAGGCTGATGAACTCAGGGCTTGGATAGGTACATGGGACTGTGATTTTATAGCCATTACAGAAACATGGCTAAGGGAGGGATGGGACTCACAGCATAATGTACCAGAGTACAGGTGCTTTAGGTGGAAGAGAGGTAGTGGAAGGAGAGGAGGGGGAGTTGCATTTTTGATTAGGGCGAATATCGCAGCAGTAGTCAGAGATTAAATAATTGAACAATCATCCAGTGAGGCTTTGTGGGTGGAGCTAAGAAATAAGAAGGGGGTGGTGATGTTATTGGGGTTGCACTATAGGCCCCCAAATGGTCAATGGGAATTAGAGGAACAAACATGCAGGGAGACTGAGGAAACTTGCAGGAGCAATATGCTTGTCATAGTGGGGGATTTTCATTTTCCAAACATAGACTGGGACTGCCAGTACAGCAAGGGCTGAGATGGGGTGGAATTTGTTAAGTGCGTTCAGGAACGTTTCCTCAAGCAGTATGTAGAGGGCCCTAAATGGGAAGGGACAAAACTTCCTGATGAAGGGCTTTTGCCTGAAACATTGATTTTCCTGCTCCTTGGATGCTGCCTGACCTACTGTGCTTTTCCAACTCTGATCTCCAGCATCTGCAGTCCTCACTTTCGCCTAGGGACAAACCTCGATCTACTCTTGGGAATTAGGGCGGGACAGGTGACAGAGGTGACAGAGGTGACAGAGGTGACAGAGGTGACAGGTGACAGAGGTGACAGAGGTGACAGAAGGTGATGCACTTTGGGATCAGCGACCATAGTTCTATTAATTTGCAAATGGCTCTGGAGAGGGACAAAACTGGTCCACAGCTTCAAGTTCTAAACTGGGCCAGGGTGGAATTTGGTGGAATTGGACAGGAGCTTGCATGGGTTGGTTGGAGTAGTTGGTTTGCAGGCAAAGAGAGGCTCTGGCAAGTGGGAGGCCTGTAAAAGTGAGATAGCTAGAGTTCAAGGTCTATATGTTCCTGTGAGGGTGAAGGGTGAGGATGGCAGGAATAGGGAACCCTGAATATTGAGATATTGAGGCTGTGACCAGAAAAAAGGAGGGGGCATGGCTCAGGTACAGGCAGCTGGGATCAAGGGAATCCCTGGAGGTATAAGGGAATACAGGATTGACTGAAGGAGGAAATCAGGAGGGTGAAATAGCCTTGGCTGAGAAGGTTAGCGTGAATCCAAAGAGGTACTTTAAGTATATTAAAGGAAAAAGAATAACTAGAGAGAGAGAATAGGGCCCCTGAAGGACTAAGTGAACATGTATGCATAGAACCACAGGGGATGGGCAAGGTTCTCAATAAATACTTCTCCACTGTGTTTACCATGGAGAAAGACTCGAATACTTGGAAACTTGGGGAAGTTAATGGTGATATCTTGGGGACAGTCCATATCACAGTATAGGAGATTTTGGATGTATTTGAAAGTATGAAGGTGGATAAATCTCCCGGTCCTGGCCAGGTATATCCAAAAACACTGGAAGAGGCTACAGAAAGAATTGTGGGGGCCCTGGCTGATATTTTTGCATCATCATTAGCCATGTTGGCTATTCCTACTCAAAGTAAAGCAAAGTACAAGAAATTATAGGCCAGTTAGCCTGATCTTGCTCCTTAATAAAATGTTGGAGTTCATTGTGAAGGATGAAATTTCTGAATATTTGGAAGTGTACAGTAAAATAGGGCAAAGTCAGCATGGCTTCATCAAGGTGAGGTAATTGCCTGACAAACCTATTAGAATTCTTTGTGGAGGTAACAAGCAGGTTAGACCAAGGAGAGCCAATGGATGTTATCTACCTAGGCTTCCAAAAGGCCTTTGACAAGGTGCCGCAGAAGAGGCTGCTGAGTATGATAAGGGCCCATGGTGTCAGAGGCAAGGTGCTAGCATGGATACAAACCTGGCTGGCAGGAAGCAGAGAGTGGGGATAAAAGGGTCCTTCTCAGGATGGCAGCTGGTGACAAGTGGTGTTCCGCAAGGCTCAGTGTTGGGACCACAACCTTTCACTTTATACATTAACAATTGAGATGAAGGAACTGAGGGCAATCTGGCTCGGTTTGCAGATGATACAAAGATAGGAAGGCTGCTGAAGAATTTGGAGAGGTTAGGAGAGTGGACAAAGAAGTGACAGATGGAGTACGATGTGGGAAAGTGTGAGGCCATGCACTTTGGTAGGAAGAACAGAGACGTAGACTCTTTTCTAAATGGGGAAAAAATTCAGAAATCCAAAGTACAAAGGGACTTGGGAGTCCTATTCCAGAATTCTCTTAAGGTAAATTTTCAGGTTGAGTTGATAGTTGGGAAGGCAAATACAATGTTGGCACTTATTTTGAAATGACTAGAATATGAAAGCAGGGATATACTTCTGAGGCTTTATCGGGCTCTAGTCAGACCAGATTTGGAATATTGTGGACAATATGGGGCCTCACACTTCAGGAAGGATGTGCTGGCCTTGGAGTGGTGTCACAAGAATGATCCCAGGAATTAAAGGCTTAACATATGTGGAATGTTTGAGATCTACACGCATTGGAGTTTATAAGGGGGGGATCTAATTGAAACTTTCAGAAGATTGAACAGCCTGAACAGTGGATGTTGGGAAGATGTTTCCATTGGTAAGAGGGACTAGGACCTGAGGACACGGCCTTAGAGTAAAGGGAAGACCAGTTAGAATGGAAATAAGGAGGAACTTCTTCAGCCAGAGAGTGGGGAATCTATGGAATTCATGGCCACAGAAGGCTGTGGAGGTCGGATCATTGAGTATATTTCAGACTGAGATAGATAAGTCAAGGGGATCAAGGGTTACAGGGAGAAAGCAGGAGAATGGGGTTGAGAAACTTATCAGCCATGATTGAATGCTGGAACGGACCTCAATAGGCTGAACAGTCTAATATCTGCTCCTATATCTTATAGTCTCATTGCCTTCTGATGTTTCTACATGTCAGACATAGGAGAAGGATTCTATAGAGCAAACCTATAAAGTATTCTATAACTCTATAGGTCAGGATTAGGTCAATGATTCTATAAGTCAAATATAGGTTGGGATGAGCTGATGATTTTATACTGGGACCTCCAAGTCCTTTGTTTTTTCCTCTCCAGACGTCCCCAACAGTACCCTTCCACCGATACTCTTATTCGTTTGGCTGAACTGGTCCTCACCCTTAACAATTTCTCCTTTGAATCCTCCCACTTCCTCCAGACCATGGGCACCCTCATGGGCCCCAGCTATGCCTGTCTCTTTGTTGGCTATGTAGAACAGTCCATCTTCCGTAGTTACACCGGCACCACTCCCCACCTTTTCCTCCACTACATTGATGACTGCATCGGTGCCACCTCATACTCCCACGAGGAGGTCGAACAGTTCATCAACTTCACCAACACATTCCATTCCGACCTTAAATTCACCTGGACCATCTCTGACACCTCCCTCCCCTTCCTAGACTTCTCCATCTCCATCAACGATGACCTACTCAACACTGACATTTTTCACAAGGCCACCGACTCCCACAGCTACCTGGATTACACCTCTTCCCACCCTGCCTCCTACAAAAATTCCATCGCATATTCCCAATTCCTTCGCTTCTGCCGCATCTGCTCCCAGGAGGACCAGTTCCACCACAAAACACACTAGATGGCTTCCTTCTTGAAAGACTGAAATTTCCCTTCCCATGTTGAAGATGCCCTCCAACGCATCTCATCCATGTCCTGCACCTCTGCTCTCGAACCCCACCCCACCAACTGCAACAAGGACAGAACACCCTCTTGGTCCTCAACTTCCACCCCACCAAACTCCGCATTAACCGCATCATCTGCTGACATTTCCGCCACCTACAAATGGACCCCAACACCAGGAGTATATTTCCCTCCCCACTCCTATCCACTTTCTGCAAAGACCATTCCCTCCACAACTACCTAGTCAGGTTCACGCCCCCTAACAACCCACCCTCCCCTCCTGGCACCTTCCTGGTGAATTGACCATGCTAAATTGTCCATAGTTGTTAGGTGCATTAGTCAGAGGAGAGTGGAGGGGCGGTGTGGACTGGTTGGGCTGAAGGGCCTTTTTCCACACTGCAGGGAATCTAATCTAATCCTGATTCTGTAGGTTTTAGCAATTGGTCCTGATTATTTAGGTTTCAGAGATAGGTGTCAGGAACAGGC
This sequence comes from Chiloscyllium plagiosum, assembly GCF_004010195.1. Classification (NCBI taxonomy): domain Eukaryota; kingdom Metazoa; phylum Chordata; class Chondrichthyes; order Orectolobiformes; family Hemiscylliidae; genus Chiloscyllium; species Chiloscyllium plagiosum. Next base: position 2,634,593 of record NC_057721.1, on the reverse strand, counting down.
CCTGATTCTATAGGTGACATGGATAAATCCTGATTCAATGGGAGTCAGGGATAGGCCCTTATTCTAAAGATATCACAGAATCCCTACATTGTGGAATCAGACCCTTCAGACCAACAAGTCCACACCAACCCTCCGAAGAGTAACCCACCCAGACCCATTCCCCTACAATTATCCCTGACTAATGCACCTAACCTACACATCCCTGAGCACTATGGGCAATTTAACATGGTCAATCCACCTGACCTGCACATCTTTAGATTGTGGGAGGAACCCCAAAGAACCCGCAGACACAGGGAGAATGTGCAAACGCCACTTATTCCGCAGGCTGGTACTGAACCCGGGTCCTTGCCAATGTGAGGCGACAGTGCTAACCACTGAGCCACCCTGTCAGAGATGTCTGGGATAGGCGCAGTTATGTCTTTCCCATTGACCTCCCCCTCCCCCTCACGATAAGCCTACCCTGTAACTTCCCGACAAACTGAGTGGAACGGCAGCTGCTAATTGCTTTGTTTATCACTTTGCTCCTTCCCAGTGTTTGTGACTCATGAAAAGGCCAATAACCTCCTAGCACGACAGAGGCGGGCAAACAGCTTTCTGGAGGAAATTAAAGAAGGTAACGTGGAGAGAGAATGCATTGAAGAAAGGTGCTCGAAAGAAGAAGTGAGAGAAATCTTTGAAGATGACCGCCGAACTGTAAGCAACACTATCTCTGGCTTCCATCTTTGATTGCTGCTCTTAGCTGTTCCATGTCTGTGCAGGACAGCATCCTAGTGATGAGGAAATATCTCTTCAGTCGAAACCTATTGATTTCTCTATCATGAGAGATGGAGAACAAGTCACTGAATGGGTTTATGAAAGAGATGGATTTCTAGGAGCTAAAGGTGTCAAGGGTATGAGAAGAGAGAAAGGTTATAGCTTTGTGATTGAGGATCAGCCACGATTACATTGAAAGGTGGAACAGGCTGGATGGGCCAAATGGCCTACTCTTGCTCCTAATTCATACATTTCTCTTCCTTTCCCTGAACTCACTGATTTGAGGTGTATTAGCCAATCCAGTCATTCAAATTTCCAGTCACTTCCTTTTATGTTGGCATATGCCAAGAACATTGTTGGTACTCCATACTATCACCAGAGAGACTCCAAATAAAGATATCTCTGTGTCAATCTCATTCATACCATGAGCACTCTGAGGCATTTCCTGCATAGCTCTCAGTTCTCAGGCATGCTATGCTTTTTCTGGTAAATAGGATAGGGTGCCACTGTGACACAGGATCAGCAATGTGGAGACCTGAAATTCTAGGCGAGTTTGCCAAATGGAAGTCCAACAGGAAATAAAAATCTGGCTCCAGTGGACTGACAACCAAACTGTCAGATTCCTATGGAAATCCAATGGGCTGGCAGCTTGAGGGAACGGAGACCTGAAGTCCCCCAACAGCCTGGCCTACTTGTGACTCCTGTAGCCCCACGTCAGTGCGGTTGCCTCTCAGTGAACCCTGGCTGGACTTGTCCTGAGTGTGGAGACCTAACCAATCAATGCAGTTACATCAAAAACAACATTTGGCAAAAAGCCAATCATCACCTTCTCAGGGTAAGGAGAGGTGGTGATATAGTGGTTAACATCGCTGGACTCATAATACAGAACACCAGGTTTACATTCTGGACAGCAGTCGAATCTTGTCATGGCATAGTGACATTTGAATTCAATCCAAATTAGGAATTAAAAGCTGCCCTAATAGTGACCATGTCAGCAGTAACATTAAAAAAAAATCTGGCTCACTAATGTCCTTTAGGGAAGGAACTCTGCCATTTCGTTTATATTTCTTTTACATTTAGACTTTGCTGTTGTGTGTACTCAAGTATAAAAATACATGAGTACAATGAAAAGTCTTCAATGTTGCCACACACACTGCCATTTTAGGTACAAGTATCTAGGTACAAAAACTTGATAACAAAGTAGAAAGAAATAAAAAACAAAGTTAAAAAGTTAATTATTACCGTATGATCAGTGTGAATTAAATGTGACTCCAGACTGCCCCCTGGGCAATTTGGGATGGGCGAACAAATGCTGTCCTTAGCAGTGACACTAACATCCCACAAAGATGTTTTTAAAAGATTATTTGAGTAAGAGATGCAGGGGGATGTGAGGAAGAAGCTTTTCAACATGGCAAGTGGAAATGACTTAGAACTCACTGCCTTCAAAGATGGTTAAAAATCACACAACACCAGGTTATAGTCCAACAGGTTTAATTGGAAGCACACTAGCGTTCGGAGCGTCGCTCCTTCATCAGGTGATTGTGAAGGAGCGTTGCTCCGAAAGCTAGTGAGCTTCCAATTAAACCTGTTGGACTATAACCTGGTGTTGTGTGATTTTTAACTTTGTACACCCCAGTCCAATACCGGCATCTCCAATTCAAAGATGGTGGAAGTGGTGACAGCCATGGAAACATGAAATAAAGGAGCTGGAGTAGGCCATTCAGCCCCTCGAGCCCGCTCTGTGATTCAATATGATCGTGGCTGATCTAACAACTCCATATCCTGTTCCCTGTTCCTCCCTATACACTTTGATCCCTTTTAGCCCTAAGAACTATATCTAACTCCTTCTTGAAAATATTCAATGTTTTCGCTTCAAATGGTTACTGTGGAAGAAAATTCCACAAGCTTATCACGGTCTAGGTGAAGACATTTCTCCTCATCTCAGTCCTCAATGGTCTCTCCTGTGTCCTTAAACTGTGACTCCTGGCTCTGGACTCCCTGGTCATCGGGAACATCTGTCCTGTATGTACCCTGTCCAGTTACAGTTGGAATTTTATAGATTTTTATGAAATCCTCTTTCATTCTTCTAAATTTCAATGAATCCAATCTTCATTCATATGTCAGTCCTGCCATCCCAGGAGTCAATCTGATTAATCTTTGTTGCACACCCTCTATCACCAGAACATCCTCTCTCAGGTAAGGAGACCAAAACTGCACGCAATACTCTAGGTATGGTCTTACCAAGGCCTTGTAGAATTGTAGCAAGATTTAGAGGGAATTTGAGGAAAAGTTTTTCTTTACCCATTGGGTGGCAGGATTTTGGAAAGCACTGCCTTGAAGCAGGACACCTCATGACCTTTTAAAAAGTACTTGGATGAGCACTTGAAGTGTCAGAGCATTCAAGGTTCTGGGTATAGTGTGGAGAGCAGGGCCTAGTGCAGTTTAGTCAGTACATACTCAAAGGGCTAACAGGTCACTTGTGTACTCTATAATTGTATGTTTTCCCCACATTCCAACCACCCCTCCCCACGACATATCATTAAACCTCTCGGATCTCCTACCACTCCCTCAACTCCCACCAGTTCCAGGTCCATTCCTCCATCAGAGATACTCCCATCAGAGAGTCTGCCGCTGTGTGCCTGATACATGACCAGGTCAATTGCAATCCTGCCTGGAAATTCATTTCATTTCATCCTAGGGCACAGCCGGCTTTAGCAAAGAGTTAAAAATCAGACAACACCAGCTTATAGTCCAACAGGTTTAATTGGAAGCACTAGCTTTCAGACCACTGCTCCTTTATTGGGTGCCTGATGACAACTACCTGATAAAGGAGCAGCGCTCTGAAAGCTAGTGCTTCCAATTAAACCTGTTGGGCTATAACCTGGTGTTATGTGATTTTTAACTTTGTCCACCCCAGTCCAACACCAGTACCTCCACATTTAGCAAAGAGGGTATTGTATTGGGCATGCAACCGCTGGGAAGCATCAGAGCTATAGTCTTTGACAAGGGGTGTATGGTGAGGGTGAAACTATACCACATAATGTCCTTGGTGCCCTGGACTAATGGGTTACACCAGACAAGGGTGCAAACTGCAACTTCATCAAACATGCATCCTTCACAGAGAAACACCTGCCCGTATTGCATCTCCCATGAGGAGGTCTTCAGGAGCGGTAGGTGACTGTGAGCCTGAAGCTCTGGGTTTGATTCCTATCCCTGAGGGCCAAGGGAAGTGTAATGTGGCAAACAGGTTGAGAATCAACAATATGATCAGGGTGATGGGTGGTTGGAAGGTGGGGAAAAACACACAATTATAGAGTACAGAAGAGGCCCTTTGAGTAAATCCTCCCAACACACGGCAGTGAGAGTAGGAGAGATTCGTGGTCACTTGGGTAATTGAGAGACTGTCATCAGTCGCCATGGCTCCCAGCTGTAACATGCCACAACGACTTGTATTCCATGGTAGGTCAATGTGGATCAGATTGGATCCAGGGTTCAAATCCCTTGGGTTGGGATGTATTCAGGTCCAGCCTCTTTGCTCCAACCATGGTGATGATTGCCGCTCATTTAAGGGGTGACCCTGCCTTCAGGCAGAGATCTGATGAAGGAGAATTTATCACCCAGCTCTTAAAAGTCTCACCCCTGTTTCACACCAATCCATTCCAGGTCAATTTCTCTTCTACTAACCACAGATCTCGCTCCCACTTCTGACTAGTCTTTCCCATTGACCACCAACCTCACAATTCACGAGTCATAGAGTCATACAGCACAGAAACAGACCTTTTGGACCAACCAGTCCATGTCGAAAATAATCTCAAACTAAATTACTCCCACCTGCCTGCGCTTAGCCCATATCCCTCCAAACATTTCTTACTCATGTACTTAGCCAAAAGTCTTTTGAACTTTGTAACTGTTCTCACATCCACCACTTCTTCTGGAAGATCATGCCACACACAAAGCACTCTCTGTGTAAAAACATTGGCCCTTGTGTCTATTTAAATCGTCGGTCTCTTAAAAATATGCCTGCCAGCCTTAAAAGCCGCCGCCCTAGGCAAAACACGCTTTCTATTCATCTTATCTATGTCCCTCATGACTTTAAAAACCTCTATAAGGTCACTCTCAACCTCCTACGCCACAGTGAAAAAAATTCCCAGCCTTTCCTTATCGATCACTTTCCAACTATCTCCAATCCCTCACCTACCTTTACAGAATGTACCTTTATGTGATCTATTGGTGCTAACATCAATATTCTTGTGTACATTCACCAGCTCCATGGCTTTACTGCTTCCTTACTCTTCACATCCAATGTCCAATCCCAGCATCTTGGGTGGCACAGTGGCTCAGTGGTTAGTGCCACTGCCTCATAGCACCAGGATCCCAGGTTCACTTCCAGCCTCAGGTGACTGCCTGCATGTAGTTTTGCCCTGTGTCTGCGTGGGTTTCCTCTGGGTGCTCCAGTTTCATCCCACAGTCCAAAGATGTGCAGGTCAGGTGAATTGGCTGTGCTAAAATAGTGTTGGGTGCATTAGTCAAAGGGAAATGGGACTGGGTGGGTTACTCTTCGGAGGGTTGGTGTGGACTTGTTGGGCTGAAAGGCCTGTTTCCATACTGTAGGAAATCTAATCTCAATGATACTATTAACGTCATCTATCTCACTGACTACTTGTGGTTTTACCTTTCCCCTAAAAACAAGATGAGATCATAGAATTCAATATTAGGGGTGGACAACATTTACCAAATAATCCTGAACCCTCGCACCTAATTCAAGAGTTATGTTGGGAACCAACTGAAGATTATCAGTTAGCGTCACAGTGGGATTCATTTGCACATGCTGGAAGCTGCATATCTTCACACATGGGCCCTGCACTTTGTAGAGCAACAGAAAATTTCCATAAACTGTACCTTTTCAATGAGGCAGGGGTCATGGAGACAAATAATCTCTGCTGTAACTCCATGGTGAGTGTTCTGACGAGAGCCGGCTGGCCGGTTTCAATGTTAGCAGTTAATAGTTCCTGTTGCAACACCTCAGCAACCACAGTCCCACCAATCAACACCCTTGTCCCATGCTGCAGAAACCGCTGCTCCCTTCCTAAAGGCTGGTTTGCTTGCCAATCAGTCCTGATCACTGCCAGACTACATGTCTCTTTTCTTTGCAATGTTAATGGATTGTCCTCCAGCTCACGTGAATTAAACTGTGCAGTCCTCAGGAAGGACGATACTGGTGGGACATTAGTTTGTGACAATAATGACAGTGAGCTCCCTATCTGACTCTGATTACAATGTCCCTCTCTGTCTTTACTCAATATTCTATAACAGTGTATATACTGACATGCTTTCATCTTCTTGTTTCAGGATGAATATTGGAATAAGTATGTGGGTGAGTAATAATTTAATCATATTTCTTCAGTTCGAATCCCTCAGTTTGAGTTATTGTTTAGCCCCAAGAGGAGTGGTCTGAATGAATCAGTACAGTGAGGGAACTACCTATCAGAGTAAGAGAGTATGGGGGAAGGTTAGCAATCACAATGCTGTGATCTCCAAACTTTCCCACACGGTGATGGGACTGCAGGATTGGTTCTTAAGCAAAGGCATCAGATCTAGGACTGAGGAGCCCTCAATCATTGAAACATCAGAGATGATGTAAGTACAGAAAGGCCTTTTGTAATATCATTCTCAAGCCTCTTCTACTCTCTGCGATCCCTCTCAACCTCTCTCCACTCTTAGTAGTCTCTCTCTGCTCCTTTCTAATTTCTCACTCTTTCTGTTCACTCACTCTCTTTCTTTCTCTCCACCAGAAGAGTCATAGAGTCATACAGCATGGACACAGACCCTTTGGTCCAACCAGTCCATGCAGACCATGTTCCCAAACCAAACTAGTCCCTCCCGCTTGTGTTTGGCACATATCCCTCCAAACCTTTCCTCGTCACGTACATGTACAAAGTCTTTTAAATGTTGTAACTGTATCCATCCACCACTTCTTCTGGCAGTTCATTCCACACGGACCACTCTCTATATAAAAACCTTGCGCATCTTGTCCTTTTTAAATATTTTTCCACTCATATTAAAAATATCCCCCTTCCGGAAAATACCCCTTGATATTCACCTTATCTATACCCCTCATGATTTTATACATCTCTGTAAGGCCGCTCCTCAACCTCCTACCTCCAGTGAAAAAGATCCCAGCCTATCCTGTCTATCTTTACAACCTAACCTTCCAATCCCGACTACATCTGGTAGGTTTTATCTTAACCTTCTCTGATTTAATAGTATCCTTCCTTTAGCAGTGTGACCAGAACTGCACACAGAAGAGGTCTCATCAATGTCCTGTACAACCTCAACATGACATCCCTACTCCTAGGTCTGACCAATGAAGGTTAAATGCTAAATGCCCTCTTAACCAACCAAGTATTATGGACCTGAACCCCTGTTCAAAAACACTACCCAAGGCCTTACCATTTATTGTACAAGTCCAGCCCTTGTTCTTTTCACCAAAATGCAAAATCTTGCATTTATCTAAATTAGGGGCGGCGCGGTGGCTCAGAGGTTAGCACTGCAGCTTTACAGCACCAGGGACCCAGGTTCAATTCCAGACTTGGACAACTGTCTGTGTGGAGTTTGCACCTTCTCCCGTGTCTGCATGGGTTTCCTCTGGTTTCCTCCCACAATCCAAAGATGTGCAGATTATGGGAATTGGCCACGCCAAATTGCCCATAGTGTTCAGGGATGTGTAGGTTAGGTGCATTAGGAGAAAGTGAGGTCTGCAGATGCTGGAGATCAGAGATGGAAATGTGTTGCTGGAAAAGCGCAGCAGGTCAGGCAGCATCTAGGGAACAGGAGAATCGACGTTTCGGGCATTAGCCCTTCTTCAGGAATGCATTTTATAACCTAACCTTCCAATCCCGACTACATCTGGTAGGTTTTATCTTAACCTTCTCTGATTTAATAGTATCCTTCCTTTAGCAGTGTGACCAGAACTGCACACAGAAGAGGTCTCATCAATGTCCTGTACAACCTCAACATGACATCCCTACTCCTAGGTCTGACCAATGAAGGCTAAATGCTAAATGCCCTCTTAACCAACCAAGTATTATGGACCTGAACCCCTGTTCAAAAACACTACCCAAGGCCTTACCATTTATTGTACAAGTCCAGCCCTTGTTCTTTTCACCAAAATGCGAAATCTTGCATTTATCTAAATTAGGGGCGGCACGGTGGCTCAGAGGTTAGCACTGCAGCTTTACAGCACCAGGGACCCAGGTTCAATTCCAGACTTGGACAACTGTCTGTGTGGAGTTTGCACCTTCTCCCGTGTCTGCATGGGTTTCCTCTGGTTTCCTCCCACAATCCAAAGATGTGCGGATTATGGGAATTAAGCACGCCATATTGACCATAGTGTTCAGGGCTGGAAATGTGTTGCTGGAAAAGCGCAGCAGGTCAGGCAGCATCAAGGGAACAGGAGAATCGACGTTTCGGGCATAAGCCCTTCTTCAGGAATGGGGAAAGTGTTCAGGGATGTGTAGGTTAGGTGCATTAGTCAAGGATAAAGATAGAGTAGTGGAGAATGGGTGGGATACTTTTCAGAGGGTCAGTGTGGACCTATTGGGCCAAAGGGCCTATTTCCACACTGTAGGGATTCTATACATTCTAAACTCCACCTACCACTTCTCAGCCAATTGATCAAGATCTCGACGCAATCTTCGATAGCCTTCTTCACTATCCACTTTGCCATTAATTTTGGTTTCATCTACAAATGTACTCACGGTGCCTTCTATATTCTCATCTAAATCATTTATATAAATGTTTTATATAAACTAAAGTTGATCCAGTACTGATCCCTGTGGAATACTGCTGGTCACAGGCCTCCAGTCTGAAAACAAAACCCTCCATCACCATTCTCTGTCTCTTGCTGTTAAGCCAATTTTGTGTTCAATTGGCAAGCTTACCCTAAATCCCATATGGTTGGGCTTTATTAATTAGCCTACGATGCAGAACCTCATCAAAGGCTTCACTAAAGTCCATGTAGACAACATTCTACTGTCATCAATCTCTTTGGTTACGCCCTCCGAAAATTCACTCAAGGTGTGAGACACGATTTCCCTGGCACAAAACCATGCTGACTTTTGTTTATTAGTCCTTGCTTCTCCAAATGCATGTTTTCTCTATCTTTCAGAATCCCCTCCACCCTACCCAACACTGAATTCAGACTCACAGGTCTACAGTTCCCAGGCTTCCCTTTACTTCCTTTCTTATATATAGGCACAATGTTAGCCACTGTTTAGTTCTCCAGCACCTCACCCATGGTTATATAAGATACAAATACTTCTGCAAGGGGCCCCGTCATTTCTTCCCTAACTTCCCACCACCTCCTGGGATACACTTATCAGGTGCCGGGGATTTATCCACTTGATTTCCATGACCTCCAGCATTTCATCTTCTACAAAGTAGACTCTGTCTCCCTCTCTCTTTCTCCTTCTCTCCACTCCCTTTTTCTCTCTCTCTCGCTCCCTTTCTCCTTCTCACCAATCTTCCACTCTCTCCTTCTTGCACTTCCTCTCCCTTTCTCTTTCTCCTTCTCTCCACTCCCTCTTTCTCTCTCTCTCGCTCTCTTTCTCCTTCTCTCCACTCCCGCCCCCTCTCTCCATACACAATCTTTCTGCTTCCCTCTATTCCCTTTCCCTTTCTCTGTAACTCTTTCTCCTTCTCTCCACTATCTCTCTGACCGCGGAACATCTTCAGTCAATGTGTCTGCACTGTGGACGTGACAGGCTGTATTTTGAAAGGGATTTGCAGGGAACTCTGAGAATTCCTGTTTCACCAGTGGACCTTGTTGGGAGCAGGTTGTTCGAACCCGGTGTCACTGCAATGCCTACAAATTTCGACCCACTGAGCAGCAAACAGTGTAGCTCTGCATCCGCCACTTTCCAATAGGCCCCTCGTGGCTGGATGTGAGATTAGACAGGGCCACAGACTCACACAGCAATGACCCGTGGAATCAGCAATTGTTCTACTCAGCACAAAAACAGAAGCCTCAGGATCTGGAGATCTGAAACACATATAGCCAAGTACTGTGGAGCAACTCAGCACAACTGGTAGCATTTGTTATAGAGTCATAGAGTCCTACAGCACGGAGAAAGGCCCTTTGGCCCAAACTGGTCCATGCCGACCAAAATGTCCATCCACCCTAACCCCATTTCCCGGCACTTAGCCCATATCCTTCTAATCCATTCCATTTGTCCAAATGCTTTTTAAATGTTGCGAATGTACCCGGCTCAATCACTTCTGCTGGCAGCTCCTTCCATATGTGTACCACCCTCTGTATAAAAAAGTTGCCCCTCAGGTTCCCTTTTATTCTTTCCCCTCTAACCTTTCCCCAATTCCTCGATTCCCCAAACCTGGGAAAAAGACCGAGTGTATTAACCGTATCCGTACCTCTCATAATCTTATACACTTCTACAAGAGCCCTCTCAGTCTCATAGAACATAGAACATAGAAGAATACAGCGCAGTACAGGCCCTTCGGCCCTCGATGTTGCGCCGATCCAAGCCCACCTAACCTACACTAGCCCACTATCCATATGCCTATCCAAAGCCCGCTTAAATGCCCATAATGAGGGAGAGTCCACCACTGCTACTGGCAGGGCATTCCATGAACTCACGACACGCTGAGTAAAGAACCTACCCCTAACATCTGTCCTATACCTACCCCCCCCCCCTTAATTTAAAGCTATGCCCCCTTGTAATAGATGACT
>NC_057721.1:2605693-2623947 GCF_004010195.1 Chiloscyllium plagiosum | reverse complement strand
CCGACCATTAACCCAGTACCCCATCTTTTTATTATTCTTACCAAAGTGAATCACCTCACACTTAGCTACATTGAACTCCATTTGCCACCTTTCTGCCCAGTTCTGCAGGTTATCTATATCCCGCTGTAACCTGCCACATCCTTCCTCACTGTCTACAACTCCTCCGACTTTTGTATCAGACTTGAAATGTTAACTCTGTTTCTCTTGATGAATGGTAGGGCCTTAAGGAGTGTAGTGCAACAGTGGGCACGGTTCTCTGAAAGTGGAGTCACAGGTAGACAGGGCAGTGAAGAAGGCCCGCTTAAGCGGGCATTCGTATCATTATAGGGAGTCTCCAACTCCCTATAACTCAGAATCTTGAGTCCTGGCAGCTTCCTTGTAAACTTCTTCTGCTCTCTTTCTGGGTCAATAACATCCTTCCTATAGCAAGGAAACCAAACCTGAACACAGTAATCCAAGTGCGGCCTCACCAACGCCCTGTACAATGGCAACATAACTTCCCACCTTCCATACTCAGTGCCCTGACTGATGAAGGCCGGTGGGCCAAAAGCCTTCTTCACTGCCCTGTCTACCTGTGACTCCACTTTCAGAGAACCGTGCACCTGAACTCTAAGCTCCCTCTGTTGCACTACACTCCTTAAGGCCCTACCATTCATCAAGAGAAACAGAGTTAACATTTCAAGTCTGATACCAAGAGACGACAGTCTTGCTGCAATTTTGAGCCCACTAGCTGCAAACACTCGGCCCACTGTTCTGCAGAAAATGTCTTTATTATTTGTAGCATTGAATATTTGAAGTTCCTCCATGCTGTTTTATTGGGGAATGACTTTAAGTACACTGGACCTGGAGAGAATCTCAGAAATGGGTGAGGGAAGGGGGTGGAGTTGGGGAATGTGGGGGGAAGGGAATGGCAAGAGTTTTACGGAGGTGTTTCAGATGGATGCCACTCTCTTCCCCTTTCGCAGACGGCGATCAGTGTGAGTCCAACCCTTGCAGGAATGGGGGCATCTGTCGTGATAATGTTAACCGGTATGATTGCCAATGTCCAAAAGGTTACCATGGCAGCAACTGCGAGATTGGTAAGATCCCAGAGAAGGGCATTGACTGGCTACAACCAGCAGAGTGACATGAGGTCAATGGTACAGGGTGGCACTCCCTGGACAAGAGTGCAGTCAGGGGCTGGGCACTGGAGGTATGTAGGTGAGAGGGGAAAAGCCTGCGTGAGAAGGAAGACGTCATTCCTAACCTCATGTAAAACACTGTTTAAATGTTAGCTTGTCAGCTTCTCCTGGACCTTAATCAGGGGGATTGGCTATACCAAATTGTCCAGTGTTGGGTGCATTAGTTGGGGTAAATACAGAGTAGGGAAATGGGTCTGGGTGGGTTACTCTTCAGTGTGTCAATGTGGACTTGTTGGGCCGAAGGGCCTGTTTCCCTACTGTAGGGAATCTAATCTAATTTACTTGATAGGTTTGGCCTAGAGGTGAAGGTCTCACACTTTTTACTCTGCCTGGCCAATGGAAAGCAACTAACTGAGCTCTTCAAACCGCTCTGGGTTACCCATGGCTGGAAAACCACCATGGAAGTCACCTTCTGAATTTTGATTGCCTGTACTGCACAAAAAGCAGGAACCCAGGGTCTATCTTACAAGCAAGGTCTATCTTTGCATATCAAAGTATCAGGATAGGTCTGCCATTTTAACGGGCTGGGTTTAGTTTCTTTATTCTTCCATGAGATATGGGCATCATTGGTATTTTGTCACCCATCCCTAACTGCCCTAGAACAGAGTGGCTTGCTCAACAAATTCGGAGAGCAGTTAAGAGTCAACCATATTGCATTAGGTCTGGAATCCCATGTAGGCCAGATCGGATAAAGATGGCAGATTTACCTCCCTGAAGGGCATTAGTGAACCAGATTGGGGCTTTATGACAATCGATGGCAAGGTGGCTCAGTGGTTAGCACTACTGCCTCACAGTGCCAGGAGCTGGAGTTCAATTCCACGCTCAGATGACTGTCTGCAAGAGGGAAAGGGGCTGAACTTCAGAATGTTTTGAAGAACATTCTTTGGGTTTTTAACTCTGTTAGTCTCTTCATGGATGCTGCCAGACCTGCTGACATTCTCTAGTGATTTCTATTTTTGTTCGTGACCGAGGATGATAAACTGGATTTCTGGCTTGCTCACTCAGAATACTATATCCATTACCCATGAAAAGAGCAGGAATGGATGGATTAAGGTGATCTGGCAGGCTGTCAATTGAGAGCTCAGAGGATTATGGAGGTTGAGGGGCCTGATCTTTATTGGATTATGATGTGGAGGAGCCGGTGTTGGACTGGGGCAGACAAAGTTAAAAATCACACAACACCAGGCTATAGTCTAATCGATTTATTTGGAAGTACAAGCTTTTGGAGGGTTGCCTAGCTACTTGATGAAGGAGCAGCTTGTACTATTGGACTATAACCTGGTGTTGTGTGATTTGTACCTTTATTGGATTAATGAGCTCTCTTATGCTCCCCCACAGCATTGTTATGTGTGCTTCATGTCTCCTTCTTGCTACTTTCAGATGTTCCACAGCTCTGCAACCTAGACAATGGAGGCTGCCAGCATTTCTGTAAGGTCCAAAGGGAACAAGTCAGGTGCTTCTGCGTCAATGGCTTTGTACTTCACGCAAACAAGAAATCCTGTATTCCGCAAGGTAAAAATGTAACGTTGCGTGAGGTGTGCTCTCCTAAGGTTCAGTAATTAGCACTGCTGCCTCACAGCACCAGGGACCCAAGTTCGATTCCAGACTTGGGCGACTATCTGTGTGGGTTTCCTCTGTTAACAAGACAGCATGAGCAACGCATACTTGTTCAGTTCAACACACTTTACTCCTCTCACCATCTCACTTGGTTGTGATGTGTACTGACCGTAGACAACTTAATTATCCCTTCCCTCAGTCATGATCAAGGAGTCTAGGTTAGTGTGGTGCTGGAACAGCACAGCAGGTCAGACAGCATCTGAGACACAGGAAAATCGACGTTTCAGGCAAAAGCCCTTCATCAGGAATGGAGATAATATTTATAGAATCCCTACAGTGTGGAAGCAGACCATTCAGCCCCTCCCTGCACATCTTTGGCGGATACTAGAGCACCCGGAGGAAACTTATGTAGCCAAGGGACGAATACGCAAGCTCCACACAGATGGTTGCCCAAGACTGGAATTGAATCCAGCTCCCTGGTGCTGTGAGGCAACAATGTTAACTGTTGAACCACAGCGCTGTCCCAGGGTATGTATTTTCATTGTTCCTTCACTGTCGTTGGGTCAAAATCCCAAAACTCCCTCCTGAACAGCATTGTGGGGCGACCTACAGCACATGGATTCCAGAAGCTCAAGATTACTGTGAGGAGAAAGCAAGGGGGCAGACATAAGATAGAGGCCAGCACCTAATGGTGAACATTGCATGCAAAGCACTATTAGGAGATCAGTCTTCAGGGCAAGGCACCTCCAGGTGGATGCATATAGCAGTGGGTGTGCTGTACCTGGCATTACAGTGCACAATAATATTTACATATAGGATGTTCTGAGTGGACTCTCCATCACCTGTCCTTCTTATTGGCATTAGCCCAGATGTTAATACCATGTAGGGAATAATGCCCACACACAGGCAGAAGATGGGATCAATCTTCTTAAATTGTAAATGCACAATGTCAAAAACATAGTTGTTTCATCTCAGGCATCAGGCCCGATTTAAGATTACATAACTATTGAATAATTGAGATTTACAGCATGGAAACAGGCACTTTGGCCCAGTTTTCACTATTCAGCTAGTCCCATTTGACAGTATTTGGTCTATATTTCTCCATAATTATTCCATCCTTGTCCTTGTCCACTTGTTCCGAAGATGACAAAATTGTACTTGCTTCCACTACTACCTCTGACAGCTCATTCCAGACACTCACCACCCTCTGTGTAAAAGAAATGCCCCTCTGGAGCCTTTTGTATCTTTCCCCTGTCACCTCAAACCTATACCTTCTAGTTTTAGACCCCCCTACCATGGGGAAATACCTTTGGGTATCTATCTTATCCACAGAGTTTATAGACCTCTGTAAGGTCATCCCTCAGTCTCCTATGCTCCAGGGAAAGAAGTCTCAGTTTGTTCAGCCTCTCCTTATAAATCAAACCGTCCAGTCCAGGTCGCATCCAAGTAAATTTTTTAATGCACTCTTTCTCGGATAACGATATCTTTCCTATAGTAGGGCAACCACCACTTCATGCAGTACTTCAAATGTGGTCTTATCAATGTCTTGTATAGCCGCAATAAGATGGCCCAACTCATATACTCAATGCTATTAGGTTCATGCTGTTTAATACTAAGAACCACAACTCAAGAATTGATTTGCCCCTCCCAAGATCTGCTCTGTCACCAGAAACATACTCTGAACGCAGCAAATGTTGGGAAAGCAACCTGAGACATCTTGGTCCAATTTTCCACCAGCATTATTGTTCCTGAACTTCCAGAAAAGCTTTCACCAGTTGGGAAAATCCAACCCGTGCCTTTATTTTTAATACCAAGAATCGTGAATGCTTTCTTAACAGCTTTACGCTGTCATCTTTAGAGATCTGGTATGTGAAATCACATTTATATCAACTCTTGTCCAGATTCTAAAGGGGAATTCAGTTTAGAAATAGAAACCCAATAGAAATAGAATTAGAATCCCTACAGTATGGAAACAGGCCCTTTGGCCCAACAAGTCCACACTGACCCTCCGAAAAATATCCCGCCCAGACCCATTCCCCTACCCCATTATCCTACATTTACCCCTGACTAATGCACTTCACCTACACATCTCTGAACACTACAGGCAATTTCCCATGGCCAATTCACCTAACCTGCACATCTTTGGATTGTGGGAAGAAACCACACGGACACGGGGAGAATGTGCACGGCTGGAATCGAACCCGGGTCCCTGGTTCTGTGAGGTGGCAGTGTGCTGCCTCAAATCGAAGTCAGCAGAGAATGTCGGATTGTAGTACAGAGAAGGGAAAATTGAATAGAGGTGTTCAAAATCCCATGGAGTTGATTGAGAGAAAGTGGTAACATTGGGGGAGGGGTGTGGGGTGTGGTGAGTTAGTACCCAGAAGAGGAGAAAGGGAGGTCTGCAGATGCTGGAGATCAGAGCTGAAAATGTGTTGCTGGAAAAGCGCAGCAGGTCAGGCAGCATCCAGGGAACAGGAGAAGGGCTTATGCCCGAAACGTCGATTCTCCTATTCCCTGGATGCTGCCTGACCTGCTGCGCTTTTCCAGCAACATATTTTCAGTAACCAGAAGACACAGATAAGAGAAAACCTCAGGAGGTATTCAGAAGGTTTTCCCCATTCATCAAGTGATAGGGCAATTAGGGATGGGCAATAATTATTGGCCTCAACAGCAAGGCCCATGACCCTCAAATAGCAGAGTCAATGGAATGCCAAGTCTGAAAACAGCTGCACAATCAAATTCAACACCAAGTTTCAAAAGAGGATTGAACCAATGCAACAAGCAATGCAGGACTGTGGGAAAAAAAGCAGGGGCATGGGATTCAATGGCCCATTCTAGCCTGGATGGGCCAAATGGACTGCTTCTTTAACTGAATCATAGGACAATACAATGTCTACTACCCAATGGCACAATCACCATTTGGTGATTATTGATGTATTGACAGTATGTCATTGATCGTATGTTTGGGAATATGGTGATCTGATTGCCCCGCAGAAGGACAGGGATTGCTTCTGAGCTATAGGCT
The DNA here is from genome assembly GCF_004010195.1 of Chiloscyllium plagiosum. Classification (NCBI taxonomy): domain Eukaryota; kingdom Metazoa; phylum Chordata; class Chondrichthyes; order Orectolobiformes; family Hemiscylliidae; genus Chiloscyllium; species Chiloscyllium plagiosum. The sequence continues at coordinate 2,618,184 of NC_057721.1, read as the reverse complement.
TCCTTTGCAAAAAAGAAAGCCATTCAAATCACTAGTGGTTGAAGCAACTTTCAGACACGTGTATACACTGTGTTTATTTCTTCTTAACAGTTCCTTATCCTTGTGGGACCATCATAAAGAACAGAGTCCGAAGATCAGATTTCGATGGTGACTCTGTGTTAGCTAACAGCACTGCGCCGACAGCCAGCACTGCATCAAACAGCACCAGTGACCAATCTATTGCGCCAACCCACAACTCTAACCCCGCTGACCAAATTGTAAGGATTGTGGGTGGACAAGATTGTCCCTTGGGACAATGCCCATGGCAGGTAATCCCTTCATTTCAACCTTCAAGCTTCATAGACATTAGTGCTCCAGTACGTTTCTCATTACATTATCATTCAGGTTGGCTTCCCAACAATTCTCCAACATAGAAACATACTCTTTCCACCTGGCTCAGTCTCATTTTCACATTAGGTCCCCATCCAAACTGCTTCACATCCAATCCACATTAAGGGTGTTTTTTCCAATGCTCGTAGAAAGTGCATTGTAAGTGCAGAACAGAACTAACTTTCACGAATGGCCATTCTTCACCTGGGTTCCTTACACTGTCAGTCACTGGGTTACAACTTCCTAGCTTTCTGTGTGAGACAGGAAGATGGAGACCAGGTGCACTGACACCTGGGAGGCCGTCGCTGATGGCTGTGAGCAGAAATGAAAAGCCCAGCTATCTGAGTAAAATCCTTCTGAGTCCACTGTCTTTCTCTAAAACAAATATGGCTCCTGATCCCTACCAAGCAATGTACACCAAAGATGACCACCATGGAAGAGGCTTACAGATGGAAGGTAAAAACTATGTGAAGAGAAAAAGCTCATTTTCTGTCCTGAACAATGGCATTCAGCTAGTTTGGTTGTTCACAAGCAGAAAAGGTAAATTAGCCATAGTCCCACTCCCTCATGAGGCAAAGAGAGATGACTAGTGGTGGTTTAACCTGAGGGTTGAGAAAGTGGGATCTTCATTGTAACCGCAACTGGTACCGGAATTGAACCACCACTATTGGCATCACTCCACACTGCAAATCAGCTGTACAACCCACTGAGCTAACCTAACCCCTGCCCACAAGTTATGCCATGTGTATTGTGTTCAATTCCATTGATGAACCAGGATTATATATCAACATTGACTTCACCGGTTTCAAAATCTCCCATCCCCTCTATCTCATCCCAGATCCAACCCTCCAACTTGGCACTGCCCTCTTGACCTGACCTATCTGTCCATCTTCCTTCCCACCTACCTGCTCCACCCTCCCAACCGACCCATCACCATCACCTTTTACCTGCATCCACCTATTGCCATCCCACCTAGCTTTCTCCACCCCACCCCCCCATTTATCTCTCAGCTCCCTTCCCCCACCTTTCCTGATGAAGGGTTTCTGCCCGAAACATCGGATCTCCTGCTCCTTGGATGCTGCCTGACCTGCTGTGTTTTTCCAGCGCCACACTTTTTAATTCTGACTCTCCAGCATCTGCCGTCCTCGCTTTCTCCAGGAATGTATAAAATCACATTAAGATTACACAGAATCAGACCATTCAATCAAACCATCCCTTCCCATTGTTTATGCTCCAGTTGAGCCTGCCCTCATCTTTCCACACCTGAATCGATCATTGTATTTCCCTTCACCCTCATATGTCTGTCTCGGTGCCTCTTCAATGCATCAGCTCCATTTACTGCCTGTCAGAGTGTAATCTCACCAGGCCCTGATCAAAGAAATGCCTGGAATTCCTGATTGGATTTATTGGTAACTATCTTGTGTGGAAAACAGTTAGTTCTTTAGAGAAAACATTCCCTCTGCATTAATTCTGCCAAAGGCTTTCTGAATTTTAAAGACCTCAATTAGGTCACTCCTCAGCTTTCCCTTTTGGAGAGAAAAGACCCAGTTTGTTCATACATTTCTTAAGTGAGTAGTATGTTTTCTATCCAGGTTTCCTCTACTCCTCTACCTCACCTTACACCTTTCAAGTAACAAGTGATCTATCAATTCCTCATACAAAATGTATTTCCTCAGTATTTATGTGTGCTAATCTTCATTTAGTCATAGAGATGTACAGCATGGAAACAAACCTTTCCCTCCAACCCGTCCATGCCGACCAGATATCCCAACCCAATCTAGTCTCATTTGCCAGCACCTGGCCCATATCTCTCCAAACCCCTTCCTATTCATATACCCATCCAGATTTTAAATGTTGCAATTGTACCAGCCTCCAATAGTTCATCTAGCAGCTCATTCCATACACGTACTACCCTCTGCATGAAATAGTTGCCCCTCAGGTCTCTTTTATATCCTTCCCCTCTCGCCCTAAATCTATGCCCTCTAGTTCTGGACTCCTCCACCCCAGGGAAAAGACTTTGTCTATTTATCCTAACCATGCCTCTCATCTCCACTTTCAAGGAGCTATGAACCTGCATTCCAAGGTCCCTTTGTACAGCAACACTCCCTAGGACCATTTGATCATGGCGTAAGTTTAGTAATGTTCTGTAGAATGCTCCTCAGTATGGATTATTTCCCATCCAGCAAGACTCCATTTGGTGTCACCAACAAATTTAGAAACTGTTGTCTTGTTAATAGAAATTGTAAGCAGCAGTGGCCTCATTACTGATCCTCATGGATCCTCTCATCCAACTGTCTGTGATTCTGAATAACTTACCTTTACTCGGACGCTGCTTTCTGTCTTGAAGCCAGCTGCCAATCTACTCTGCTCCATTCTCTGCCTTGGTCTACTGTGAGGCACTGTGTAAAAAGACTTTTTAAAAATCCAGATAAATTACATTGTCATTGTCTACTCTCTGTTTACTTCCTCAAAAATTCCATGGCCGTTCGAGCAACATTCCTCATTTCTGAAATTGAAGCTAACTATTCAACGACTCATGATTATTTTTCTTGTTTCAAGATGTTCTTCAATTTGCTCCATGAGCAATGATTCCATTATTTTCCTACCTCTGATGTTAAAATGGCTGGTTTGTAATATCCTGGATAGAATCACAAAGTTATTACAACTCAAAAGTTGGCACATCTTACTTTTATCGCTTTTTAAATGAGCATCTCTCTTACCTTGACCTGTACATTTTTCCTTTCTGAATAACTTGGTTGAATCTAGTTCTCTTTTGCAACACACTCCACTCATTGTGTGGAAAGTTCTTCCTCGTATCACTTTTACTTCTTCAGCCCAATTCCTTTGCTTCTGTGCCCCTTTCCATTCTCAATCATTTCACTGATGCTCTATTCTATTCTGTCTAGACCCCTCAGGATTCAGAGCACCTTGGTCAAATATCCTTGCAGCCCTCTCTTTCCCGAGAAAAACAGCACCAACTTCTCCAAGCTCTCTTCCTATTTGAAATTCCTCATCCCTGGAATCATTCTCATGAACTTCTCTTGTGCTCCCTCTCTAATGTCTTCACATCTTCACTGAAGTGCAGTGCCCAGAACTGTACGCAATATTCCACCAGTGGTCAACTTGGTGTTTTAGTACAAGTTCATCATAATCTCCTTGTCCGTGCCCTATTAACAAAGCCTTGAACAGTATATGCTTTGTCAACTGCTCCCTCAACCTATCCTGTCATCTTGAATGATCGATGCAGGTATACCCCAGCTCCCTCTGCTCTTGCACTCTCTTCAGAAGTGTATCTTTCTTTTGTATTGCATCCCATCATTTCTACTTTCTCTGCATGAAATTGTATTTGCCACTTGTCAGCCTATTCCATCAGCCTCATCACCACACCTTATCACCTCAGCGGATCTCCCACCCGCAGCCCCCAACCTCATAGTTCCCCAATTCTGCATCGCCTAGTTCTACCTCTAACCCAAAATCCACAAACCTAACTGCCTCAGTCGACTGATTGTCTCTGCCTGCCCTCTGCCCCACCGAACCCATCGCGTATCGCGACTCTGTCCTGTCCCTCTCGGTTTATGAACTCCCTACGTACGTTGCAGACACCACCCACACCCCCCACCTCCTCCATCACTGCCAATTTCCCAGCCCCCAACACCTCATCTTCACATCCAGTCCCTGTAAACATCCATCCCCCATGGCCTAAAAGCCCGCCATTTCTTCCTCTCCCGCCAACCCGACCAGTCCCCCTTCACCGACACACTCATTCGATTGGCAGAACGGGTCTTCGCTTTCAACAACTTCTCCTTCGAATCCTCCCATTTCTTTCAGGCCAGAGGGGGTAGATATGGACACCCACATGGGCTATGTCTGTCTCTTTGTCAGGTACGTGGAACAGTCTCTCTTCAGCAGTTACACCAGCACTAGCCCCACCTTTTCCTCCGCTACATTGATGACTGTACGGTGCCACCTCGTGCTCCCATCAGGAGGTTGAATAGTTCATTAACTTCGCCAACACCTTCCACCCTGACCTCAAGTTCACCATGGACCATCTTCAAAACCTCCCTCCCTTCCTGGACCTCTCCATTTCCGGTGACTGACTCAGTACGGACATCTATTACAAACCCACCAACTCCCACAACTACCTGAACTATACCTTCTCCCACTCCCCCTCCTGTAAAAACGTGACCCAATTCCTCACCTCTGCCATTTCTGTTCCCAGGAGGAGTAATTCCACTCCAGGACATCCCAGATGGCCTCCTATTTCAAGGACCACAATTTCCCTTCCCATATGATCAACAATGCCCTCCAGCACATCTTCTCCACTTCCCGCACCTCTGCCCTTGAACCCCACTCCGCCAACCGCAACAAGGATAGAAATCGTCTGGTCCTTACCTTCCACCCCATGAATCTCTGGATACAGCGCATTATCCTCCACCACCTACAATCAGACCCCACCAGCAGAGATATATTTCCCTCCACACCCCATTTATGTTCCACAGAGACCATTCCCTCCGTGACTCCCTCACTAGCTCAATGCCTCCCACTAACCCACCCAACACCTTCCCTTGCTGCTGCACAAGGTATAAAACCTGCGCCCACACTTACCCCCTCACCTCCCACCAAAATCCAAAAGGATCATTTTAAATCTAGCAGAGATTGCCCTGCACATCCAGTCACCTCATCTATAATGTCCATTGTTATTGATGTGGTCTCCTCTACATGAGGGAGACAGAACACTAACTTACGGAGCAGTTCAAGCAACATTTCTGGGATACATGTACTAAACAACCCCACCGCCCTGTGGCCGACCACTTCAATTCCCCCACTCCGCCAAGGACACGCAAGTCCTGGGCCTCCTTCGCCATCAAATCAAAGCCACCCACCACCTGGAGGAAGAATGCCTCATCTCTGCCTCGGGACCCTCCAATTTCACCAGTTGCCAAATCTTCCTAGCCCCCACCTCATCCAACTCGTCACTGCCCTCTTGACCTGTCCCACCCTCCCATCTTCCTTCCCACCTATCTGCTCTACCCTCCCAACCGACCTATCACAATCACCCCCACCCGCATCCACCTATTGCCTTCCCAACTACCTTTCCCCCAGCCCCACCCAACCCCATTTTATCTCTCAGCCCTCTTCCCCCACCTCATTCCTGATGAAGGGCGTATGCCTGAAACGTCTACTCTCCTGCTCCTCAGATGCTGCCTGACCTGCTGTGCTTTTTCAGTGCCACACCTTTTGACTCTGACTCTCCAGCATCTGCAGTCCTCATTTTCTCCTATTCCATCTGACTGTCTATATCCTCTTGAAATTTTACACTATGCTCCTCAGAGTTCACAATTCTTCCAAGTATTGTATCATATTCAAACTTAGAAATTATGCCCCGTACACTAAGTTCTACGTTGTTTAATATATAGAAAAGCAAAGCTGCCATCATTGATCTCTGGAGAAATCCATTAAAAAGCTTACTCCGTACTAAAACACAATCACTATCACTCTGGATTTCTTGTCACTCGGCCAATTTTATCTCCAATTTCTACTGAACAATTATTAAATGAGTTATAACTTTGTGCAAAAGGCTAATGTCTATTTTAACGCATGAGTGTGTCTATTGTAATGCAAGTAGTGTCAGGAATAAGAGTGACAAACTCAGAGCATGGATCAGTACTTGGAGCTACGCTGTTGTGGCCATTACGGAGACTTGGATATCATAGGGGCAGGAATGGTTGTGGGATGTGCCAGCGTTTAGATGCTTTAAAAGGAATCGGGATGGGGAGAGTAAAAGAGGTGGGGGAGTGGCATTGCTAATCAGGGATGGTATCACAACTGTATAAAAGGAGATTATCGAGGAGGGTTTATCTACAGAGTCAGTATTGGTGGAAGTCAGAAACAGGAAAGGAGCAGTCACTTTATTGGGAGTTTTCTATAGACCCACCCAGTAGCAGCAGTGCACAGAGGAGCAGATTGGGAGGCAGATTTTGGAAAGGTACAGAAGTAACAGGGTTATTGTCATGGGTGACTTCAACTTCCCTAATATTGATTGGAACCTCCTCAGTGCAAATAGATTGAATGGAGCAGATTTTGTCCGATGTGTCCAGGAAGGGTTCCTGACTCAATATGCAGATAGGCCCACTAGAAGGGAGGCCATATTGGATTTGGTGCTTGGCAGCGAAACAGGTCAGGTGTCAGATCTCTCGATGGGACACCATTTTGGTCATAGTGATCACAACTCCCTGACCTTTACTATACTCATGGAGAGGGATAGGAGCAGATGGTATGGGAAAATATTTAATTGGGGGAGGGGGCATACAATGCAATTAAGCAGGAACTGAGGCACCTAAATTGGGGCACAGATGTTCTCAGGGAAATGCGCAACAGAAATGTGGAGGTTGTTTAGGAAGCACTTGCTGTGAGTGCTGGGTTTGTCTGTTTGGCAAGGAAGGGATGGTAGGGGAAGGAACCTTGGGTGACAAGGGTGTGGAACACCAAGTCAAGAGGAAGAAGGAAGCTTACTTAAGGTTGAGAAAGCAAGGATTAAAAGGGCTCCAGAGGGTTACAAGGTAGCCAGGAAGGAACTGAAGAATGGACTTAGGAGAGCTAGAAGGAGACATGAAAAAGCCTGCGCAGGTAGGATTAAGGCATTCTACACGTACGTGAGGAACAAGATGATAATCAGAGTGAGGGTAAGACCAATCAGAGATAATGGAGGGAACTTGTGCTTGGAGTCGGAGGATATAGGGGAGGTCTTTAATGAATACTTAGTTTCAGTATTCACTATTGAGAGGGACCTTGATGTTTGTGAGCAGAGCGTGAAACAGGCTGGTATTCTCGACCAGGTTGATGTTAAAAAGGAGGATGTGCTGAAAAGTTTGAAAATCATAAGGATGGATAAATCCCCTGGGCCAGATGGGATATATCCAAGATTTATACAGGAAGCAAGGGAAGAGATTGCTGCAACTTTGGCAATGATCTTTGCACCCTCACTGTCCACTGGAGTGGTAACAGATGATTGGATGGTGGCAAATGTTATTCCCTTGTTCAAGAAAGGGAATTGGGATAAGCCTGGGAATTATAAACCATTCAGTCTTACGTCTGTGGTGGGCAAAGTATTAGAGAGGATTCGGAGAGGCAGGATGTACGATTACTTGGAAAATCATAGTGTGATTAGAGATAGTCAGCATGGCTTTGAGGGAACAGGTCATGCCTCACAAACCTTATTAAATTCTTTGAGGATGTGAAAAAATGCATTGATGAAGGTAGAACAGTGCATGCAGCTACGTGGATTTTAGCAAGGCATTTGATAATGCTCCCCATGGTAGGCTCATTCTAAAAGTAAGGAGGTATGGGATACAGGGAAATTTGGCTGTCTGGATACAGAATTGACTGGCCCATAGATGACAGAAGGTGGTGGTAGATGGAAAGTATTCAACCTGGAGCTCGGTGACCAGTGGTGTTCCATCGGGATCAATTCTGGGACCTCTGCTGTTTGTGATTTTTATAAATGACTTGGATGAGGAAGTGGAAGGGTGGGTTAGTAAGTTTGCCGATGACACAATGGTTGGTGGAGTGGTGGATAGCGTGGAGGGCAGTTGTAGGTTGCAATGGGACATTGACAGGGTACAGAGCTAGGCTGAGAAGTGGCAGATGAAGTTCATCCTGGGAAAGTGTGAAGTGATTCACTTTGGAAGGTCAAATTTGAATGCAGAATACAGGGTTAAAGGCAGGATTCTTGGCAGTGTAGAGGTATGGAGGGATCTTGGGGTCCATGTCCATGATCCCTCAAAAGTTGCCACCCAAGTTGATAGGGTTGTTAAGAAGGTGCATGGTGTATTGGCTTTCATTAGCAGGGGGATTGAGTTTAAGAGCCATGAGATTATGCTGCAGTCCTATAGAGCCCTGGTTAGACCACACTTGGAGTATTGTGTTCAGTTCTGGTCACCTCAATATCAGAAGGATGTGGAAGCTTTAGAGAGGGTGCAGAGGAGATTTACCAGGATGCTGCCTGGACTGGAGGGCATGTCTTATGAAGAAATGTTGAGGGAGCTAAGACTTTTCTCATTGGAGCGAAGAAGGGTGAGAGGTGACTTGATGGATGTGTACAAGATGATGAGAGGAACAGATAGAGTAGATAGCCAGAGACATTTCCCCAGGGCAGAAATGGCTATCATGAGGGGGTATAATTTTAAGGTGATTGGAGGAAGGGTTGGGAGATGTCAGAGGTAGGTTCCTTACGCAGAGAGTGGTGGGTGTGTGGAATGCACTGCCAGCGGTGGTAGTAGGGGCAGAGACATTAGGGACATTTAAGCAACTCTTGGATAGGCAGATGGAAGATAGTACAATGAAGGGTATGTAAGTTAGGTTGATCCTCGAGTAGGATAAAAGGTCGGCACAACATTGAGGGCTGAAGGGCCTGTACTGTGCTGTACTGTTCTATGTTCTATCGACTATATCCATGTGCATCACATCAATCGCATTGCCCTCATGAACCTTCTCTGTTACCTCATTCGAAAAGCTCCAGCAATTTCCCTCCATGCACACATCAGTTTTCCAACAGTTGTCCATTTAATTATTAATTTTATCCCAGATTATTATTTTAATATGTTTCCCACACTGAACGTTGGCCTAAATGGGCTGTAGTTGCTAGAATTATCTTGACAACCTTTTCTGGACAAAGGTGTAATATTTAGGGTGTAAAGATCCTCAGACAACACCTTCCAAACATGGAGAAAGTGAGGTCTGCAGATGCTGGAGATCAAAGTTGAAACTTTATTGCTGGAACAGCACAGCAGGTCAGGCAGCATCCAGGGAACAGGAGATTCGACGTTTCGGGCACAGGCCCTCCTTCATTCCTGAAGAAGGGCCTGTGCCCGAAACGTCGAATCTCCTGTTCCCTGGATGCTGCCTGACCTGCTGTGCTGTTCCAGCAATAAAGTTTCAACCTTCCAAACATGACCACTTCCGTCTAGAAGGACAAGGGCAGAAGACCACCGCCTGCCAGTTTCCCTCTAAGCCACTCACCATCCTGACTTGGAAATATGTCACTGTTCCTTCACTATTGCTGGGTCAAAATTGTAGAACTCCCCCCCCAGGCCTTTCAGCACTGTGAGTCAACCCAGAGCGAGTGGACTGTAGTAGTTCAAGAAGGCAGCTCACCTCCACCTTCTGAATGGGCAACTAGGTCTGGGTAATTAATGCTGGCCCAGCCAGTGAAGTCCATAGCCTGCGCCCAAATCTTTAAAAAGCACACTACAGAGAGGTGGCAGAAATATCAAAGAATTGGTTTGCTTAGATATTAACATAGTACAGAAAACATTGTAGTCATTGCCTGGATCGCATTTGGTTCAAGTGTTAGTTATCCTGCCTGTACCTTAATACACTTCGAGGAGAAAGTGAGGACTGCAGATGCTGGAGGATCAGAGCTGAAAATGTGTTGCTGGAAAAGCGCAGCAGATCAGGCAGCATCCAAGGAGCAGGAGAATCGATGTTTCGGGCATGAGCCCTTCTTCAGGAATCCTGAAGAAGGGCTCATGCCCGAAACATCGATTCTCCTGCTCCTTGGATGCTGCCTGACCTGCTGCGCTTTTCCAGCAACACATTTTCAGCTCTGTACCTTAATACACCCAGTCCCATCACAGCCTTCCCTCCCAATAGTTTGCTATTGAATAACAACACCAGGGATTATCGAATTTTACTGTCCACAAGCAATGCTGCCAGATTCAGACAGATCATATCCTTGAGTAATATCATGTGAAGGAGACCAATTTCTGACATTGAGCACTGCCACAGAGGATTGGTTGGCTGGTGTTTTTCTTTCATTCGCACAATCCTTTGAGACACAATAAGCCCTCTATCCATGAGCAATGCCAGTGGTGGTCATCTGTAAGTCCATGTGGTTCCAATTGCAGAACACATTGTTTGTAGAACTCCCTGATTCGGTTTCAGGGTCTTAACACTTTTTTAAGCTGCCTGTGTTCAGTTTAATGGTTTTTACTTTAAATGTTTGATGGGACCAATTAATGATTATCCTGAAGCTCCGTTGAATTATCCAACAGGTTCTTTTAGTCGATGAAAATGGCAAAGGGTTTTGTGGAGGTACAATTCTGACTGAGACTTTGGTGGTGACTGCAGCTCATTGTCTGAACGAAACAGCAACCATCACTGCTGTTGTTGGTAACTATCCTTTCCTAAACTTCCTCTTTGATTTCCAATTTAAATAAACTCAATTTTACCAAGAAACAGTGAAGTAATTCTCCAATCTAAGAGTCTGTGATTTGCAAAATATTTAGACTATGTATTCTTCTGTTCGCGAATTCATTCACATTTTGCCTCCAGTAGGGTATATTTCGCCTGAAGTGGCAATGCTCATGTTATACTATTCAATATGGCAGCAAGGGATAAACCAGGGAACAGTCTGTCTAACTTTAGTGATGGAGAAGCTATTGGGGCAGTTCTGAGGGCCAGACTTAATCTACGTTCAGAGAGGCAGAGATTAATCAAGAGGCTATTGGGGCAGTTCTGAGGGCCAGACTTAATCAGCGTGGCTTTGTTAAGGGGAGGTCATATAGGACCAACTCCATTGAATGTTTCAACATGGTGGCCAGATGTGTAGCTGAGGACAATGCTTGGACTTCAGCAAAGCTCTTGGTAAGGTCATATATGGGAGAGTGACAGCAGAGATAAGGAGTCCAAGGAAATTTGGCAAATTGGATCTGCAATTGGCTGAGTGACAGGAATCAGAGGGTGATGGCTGAGGGGAGTTTCTCCAGCTACAGTTCTGTGTGCAATGGGGTCCCACAGGGGTCAGTGTTGGGGCTCTTGTTGTTTGTGGTTTATATAAATGATTTACACTTGAATGTAGGAATGTTAGTCAGTAAGTTTGCTGATATAAAATCAATGGGGTGGTAAATAGTCAAGACGATAACCTTAAATTACAAGAAAATATAGACATTGGACAGGTGGACTGGTCAGCGGCAAATGGAATTCGATTTGGTTAAATGGGTGGCGATGCACTTGGGCAGGTCAAAACATGGCAAGAGGATGCATAATGAATGGTAGGACCCTGGGAAACACAAAGGAACAGAGAGATCTTGGTGTACACATCTAGTGGTCTCTTAAGGTATCAGTTGGATGAAGTGGTCAAAAAAGCATATTGTTATTTATCATTATCATACATGCCTTAATTAACTCAGGCATAAAGTTGAAGTGTTCAAGCACAGTGATGTTGTGCTGGAATTGTATAAATTGTTGGTCCCAATTAGAGTATTGTGTACAGTTCTGGAATTATTGGAGCATTGTTAAAGTTTCAGTCGAGACGGTAAATTTTAAAAGATATAAAAGCTTACTTAAAGGGATCAGCGGAAGTTGGAGTGGGAGGAGTGACAGCAAGGACCAGTGACCTGATAGGAAGGTAAATTTGATATGATATAAAGGTTTACCTCGTGTATAAGTGGAGCACACTGAGCAGGAGCGGACATGGGACTGCTGGGTAAGTGAGGTTTTATATTGAGGTGGCTACTTTACCCGAAACATTCCTCGGCTAGTATCTCCCACCCATCCTCCTCCTCTCACCAAGAAGAAAAGATTCTGTGTGCCGGATTGGTAAGGTGACTAGTTTCTTTTTAGTTTTTCAGTCGTCTTGTTGGGAGTTTAGAGGTTCAGGCAGTTGAATGTTCCTCCTGCAGAATGTCGGGGGTAAGGGTCACAATCAACGAGGTAAAAATAATGTCTGCAGATGCTGGAAACCAGATTCTGGATCAGTGGTGCTGGAAGAGCACAGCAATTCAGGCAGCATCCAAGGAGCAGCGAAATCGACGTTTCGGGCAAAAGCCCTTCATCAGGAATAAAGGCAGTGAGCCTGGAGCGTGGAGAGATAAGCTAGAGGAGGGTGGGGGTGGTGGAAAGTAGCATAAAGTACAATGGGTGAGTGGGGGAGGGGATGAAGGTGATAGGTCAGGGAGGAGAGGGTGGAGTGGATAGGTGGAAAAGGAGATAGGCAGGTAGGACAAGTCCGGACAAGTCATGGGGACAGTGCTGAGCTGGAAGTTTAGAACTAGGGTGAGGTGGGGAAGGGGAAATGAGGAAACTGTTGAAGTCCACATTGATGCCCTGGGGTTGAAGTGTTC
>NC_057721.1:2596810-2605589 GCF_004010195.1 Chiloscyllium plagiosum | reverse complement strand
GAGGTGAGGGAGGAGGTGTGGGCGCAGGTTTTACAGTTCCTGCGGTGGCAGGGGAAAGTGCCAGGATGGGACGGTGAGTTGTAGGGGGGCGTGGACCTGACCAGGTAGTCACGGAGGGAACGGTCTTTGTGGAAGGTGGAAAGGGGTGTGGAGGGAAATATATTCCTGGTGGTGGGGTCTGTTTGGAGGTGGTGGAAATGTCGGTGGATGATTTGGTTTATGCGAAGGTTAGTAGGGTGGAAGGTGAGCACCAGGGGCGTAGTGTCCTTGTTACGGTTGCCCGAAACGTCGATTTCGAAGCTCCTTGGATGCTGCCTAAACTGCTGTGCTCTTCCAGCACCACTAATCCAGAAGGAGGTAAGGGTAACCACTAGTGTCCCTGCTAACTGCATCTGTGGGAAGTGAACCCAATTCCAACTCCTCGGAAACCGTGTTAAGGAACTGGCGCTGGAGCTGGATGAACTTCGGATCATTCGGGAGGCGGAGTTGGTTATTGAGAGGAGTTACAGGGAGGTAGTCACACCTCAGGTACAAGAAATATGGCAGATAGGTTACAGTCAGGGGACAGAAAGGGAACTGGCAGGCAGTGCAGGGATCCCCTGTGGCCGTTCCCCTCAACAACAAGTATACCATTTTGGATACTGTTGGTGGGGGGATCTTACCAGGTTAAGCAAGGGGGCACAGGGCTCTGGTGCAGAGTCTGTCTTTGTTGCTCATAAGAGAAGTGCATTGAGGAGCAGAGCATTAGTCATTGTGGACTCCATAGTTAGGAGGACAGAGAGGAGGTTCTGTGGGAATGAGAGAGACTCACGGTTGATGCGTTACCTCCCAGGTGCCAGGGTTCATGATATCTCTGATCGTGTTTTTGGGATCCTTGAGGTGGAGGGTAGCAGCCCCAAGTCTTGATCCACGTAGGCACCAATGACATAGGTAGAAGAGAGATGGGGATTTAAGGCAGACATTCAGGGAGCTAGGGTGGATGTTTAGAGCGAGAGCAAACAGAGTTGTTGTCTCTGGTTTGTTACCCGTGCCACATGCTAGTGAGGTGAGGAATAGAGAGAGAGAGGAGTTCAACACATGGCTACAGGGATGGTACAGGAGGGAGGATTTGGTTTCCTGGATAAATGGGGCTCTTTCTGCGGTACAAACAGGATGGTCTTCACCTTCACCAGACGGGTACCAATATCCTGGAGGGGAAATTTGCTAATGCTCTTCAGGTGGGTTTAAACTAATTCAGCAGGGAGATGGGAACTGAAATTATAGTTCAAGTATATGGGAGGTTGAGAGTAGTGAGGTCAGAAATTAGGTTTCAAGGTTGCAAGAGGGCACTGGCAGGCAAGAATTTGGTTTGAAGTCTGTCTACTACAATGCCAGGAGTATCCAGAATAAGGTGGGTGAACTTGCAGCATGGGTCGGTACCTGGGATTTCGATGTTGTGGCCATTTAGGAGACATGGATATAGCAGGCACAGGAATGGTTGTTGCAGGTTCCAGGATTTAGATGTTTCAGTAAAAACAGAGATGATAAAAGAGGGGGAGATGTGGTATTGTTAGTCGAGGAGATTATGGTGGCAGAAAGGACTTCTGAGGACTTGTCTACTGTGGTAGTATCGGCTAAGATTAGAAACAGGAAAGGAGAGGGCACCCTGTTGGGAATTTTCCAGAGACCTCTGAATAGTGCCAGAGATGTAGAGGAAAGGATAGCAAAGATGATTCTGGATAGAAATGAGTGTGGCAGGGTAGTTGTTATGGGGGACTTTAGCTTCCCCAATATTGACGGGGAATTCTATAGTTCAAGTACTTTAGATGGGTCAGTTTTTGTTCAATGTGTGCAGGAAGGTTTCCTAACACAGTATGTAGACAGGCCAATAAGGGGAGATGCCATATTGGATTCGGTACTAGAGAATGAACCTGGTCAGGTGTTAGATTTGGAGGTAGGTGAGCACTTTGGTGATAGTGACCACAATTCAGTTATGTTTGCTTTAGTGATGGAAAGGGATAGGTATATACTGCAGGGCAAGTGTTATAACGGGGGGAAAGGTAAATATAATGTGATCAGGCAAGATTTAGGTTGCGTAGGATGGGGAAGGAAACTGCAGGGGATGGGCACAATTGAAATGTGGAGCTTATTCAAGGAACAGCTACTGCGTGTCCTTGATAAGTATGTCCCTGTCAGACAGAGAGGAAATGGTAGAGTGAGGTAGCCGTGGTTTACTAAAGAAGTTGAATCTCTTGTCAAGAGGAAGGAGGCGAGTTATGTTAGGATGAGACATGAAGGTTCAGTTAGGGCACTTGAGAGTTACAAGTTAGCCAGGAAAGACCTAAAGAGAGAGCTAAGAAGAACCAAGAGGGGATATGAAAGTCAATGCCAGATAGGATCAAGGAAAACCCTAAAGCTTTCTATTGGTATATCAGGAATAAAAGAATGATTGCAATAAGATTAGGGCCAATCAAGGACAGTAGTGGGACGTTGTGCGTGGAGTCAGAGGTCATAGGGGAAGTGCAAAATGAATACTTTTTGTCAGTATTCACACTTGAAAAAGACAATGTGGTCAAGGAGAATACTGAGATACAGGCTACTAGACTGGATGGGATTGAAGTGTAGAAGGAGGAGGTGTTAACAATTCTGGAAAGTGTAAAGATAGATAAGTCCCCTGGGCCGGCTGGGATTTATCCTCAGATTGTCTCAGAAGCCAGGGAGGAGATTGCAGAGCCTTTGGCTTTGATCTTTATGTCGTCATTGTCTACAGGAATAGTGCCAGAAGACTGGAGGATAGCAAATGTTGTCCCCTTGTTCAAGAAGGGGAGTAGAGACAACTCTGGTAATTATAGACCAGGGAGCCTTACTTCAGTTGTAGGTAAAGTGTTGGAAAAGGTTATAAGAGATAAGATTTATAATCATCTGGAAAGGAATCAGTTGATTAGGGATAGTCAATGCGATTTTGTGAAGGGTAGGTTGTGCTTCACAAACCTTATTGAGTTCTTTGCGAACATAACCAAACAGGAGAACGATGGTAAAGTGGTTGATGTGGTGTATATGGATTTCAGTAACATACAGTTCCCCATGGTAGGCTATTGCACAAAATACGGAGACATGGCATTTAGCAATTTGAATCAGAAATAGGCTATCTGAAAGAATACAGAGTGGTGGTTGATGGGAAATATTCATCCTGGAGTTCAGTTACCAGTGGGGTACTACAAGGATCTGTTTTGGGGTCCACTGTTGGTTTGTCATTTACATAAATGACCTGAATGAGGGTGTAAAAGGATGGGTTAGTAAATTTACAGTTGAGATTGAGGTCAGTAGAGTTGTGGATAGTGACGAAGGATGTTATAGGTTAACGAGAGACTTAGATAAACTGTAGGGCTAGGCTGAGTAGTGGCAAATGGAATTTAATGCAGAAAAGTGTGAGGTGATTCACTTTGGAAGGAGCAACTGGAATGCAGAGTGATGAACAGAGAGATCTCAATGTCCATGTACATAGATCCCTGAAAGTTGCCACCCAGGTTGATAGGGTTGTCAAGACGGCATACGGTGTGTTAGCTTTTGTTACTGGAGGGAATGAGTTTCGGATCTACGATGTCATGCTGCAGTTGCAAAAGACACTGGTAAGGCCGCATCTGGAGTATTACATTCAGTTCTGGTCACTGCATTATAGGAAGGATGTGGAAACTTTGGAAAGAGTTCAGACAAGATTTACTAGGATGTTGCCTGGTAGGACACACAGTACAGCACTAAACTGGCAACCATTTAGTAATAAACTGAAATGAACTGTTGCCCTCACAGGCCAACAATAAACTGTAATAATCTGCTAACCACATAGATTAGATATACACTGTAATAAGCAGATGCCCACACTGGTCAGTGATAAACTGTAGCAAATGGCTGACCACACAGAATAATACTAAACTACCGCTCCCATGGATCAGTAATAAACTATAATAAACTGGTCACACAAGTCAATATGCTGTACAAAATGACTAACCACACAGGTCAGTGATAAATTGTAGTAAACTGCAACCCACACAGGTCAGAACTAAACTCAAATTAACTGCTACCCACACAGGTCAGTAATAAACAGTACAATAAATGCAACGCACACAGGGCAGTAATAAACAGTACAATAACTGCTACCCAGGCAGGTCAGTAATAAACTGCTACCTACACAGGTCAGTAATAAACAGCAATAAATTGCTGCACAGACAAGCCAGTAATAAACAGTACAGTAACTGGTACCCACACAGGTCAGTAATAAACTGCAAACCATACAGCAGTAATGAAGAGTACAATAACTGCTACCCACACAGGTCAGTAATAAACAGTACAATAACTGCTACCCACACAGGACAGTAATAAACAGTATAATAACTGCGACACACTCAGGTCAGTAATAAACTGCAATAAACTGCTACCCATACAGGAGTAATGAATTGTACAATAACTGCTACCCAGACAGTTCAGTAATAAACAGTACAATAACTGCTACCCACACAGGTCAGTAATAAACAGTACAATAACTGCTACTCATGCAGGTCAGTAATAAACCGCTACCCAGACAGGACAGTAATAAACAGTACAATAACTGCTACCCACGCAGGTCAGTAATAGACTGCTACCCACCCAGGTCAGTAATAAACAGGACAATAGCTGCAACTCACACAGGTCAGTAATAAACAGTACAATAACTGCTACGCACTCAGGTAAGTAATAAACTGTACAATAACTGCTATCCACGAGTGTCAGTAATAAACAGTACAATAACTGCTAACAACTCAGGTCAGTAATAAACAGTACGATAACTGCTTCCCACACACTTCAATAATAAACTGTACAATAACAGTTACCAACACAGGTCAGCAATAAACAGTACAATACCTGCTACCCACTCAGATCAGTAATAAACAGTACAGTAACTGCTACCCTCACAGGTCAGTAAAAAACATAACGATAACTGCTACCCACACAGGTCAGTAATAACCAGTACAATAACTGCTACCCACACAGGTCAGTAATAAACTGCAATAAACTGCTACCCAGGCAGAAGTAATGAACTGCACAAAAACTGCTACCCAGACAGGTGAGTAGTAAACAGTAGAAATACTGCTACCCACACAGGTCAGTAATAAACTGCAATAAACTGCTACCCAGACAATAGTAATGGACTGTACAAGAACTGCTACCCACACAGGTCAGTAATAAACAGGACAATAACTGCGACCCACGCCGGTCAGTAATAATCTGCTACCAAGAGAGGTAATGAACAGTTTACTAACGGCTACCCACACAGGTCAGTAATAAATAGTACAATAACTGCTACCCACGCAGGTCAGTAATAAACTGCTACTCATGCAGGTCAGTAATAAACAGTACAATAACTGCTACCCAGACAGGTCAGTAATAAACAGTACAATAACTGCTACTCATGCAGGTCAGTAATAAACAGTACAATAACTGCTGCCCATACACGTCAGTAATAAACTGCTACCCAGACAGGTCAGTAATAAACAGTACAATAACTGCTACCCAGACAGGTCAGTAATAAACTGCTACCCACCCAGGTCAGAAATAAACAGTACAATAACTGCTACCCACTCAGATAAGTAATAATCAGTACAATAACTGCTATCCACACACGTCAGTAATAAACAGTACAAGAACTGCTACCCACGAGGTCAGTAATAAACAATACAATAACTGCTAACCACTCAGGTCAGTAATAAACAGTACGATAACTGCTACCCACACAGGTCATTAATAAACAGTACAATAACTGCTACCCACTCAGATCAGTAATAAACAGCACAATAACTGCTGACCAGACAGGTCTGTAATAAACTGCAATAAACTGCTACCCAGGCAGGAGTAATGAACTGTACAATAACTGCTACCCCGACAGGTCAGTAATAAACAGTACAATAACTGCGACCCACGCCGGTCAGTAATAATCTGCTACCAAGAGAGGTAATGAACTGTTACCCACACTACCCACGGCTACCCACACAGGTCAGTAATAAATAGTACAATACTGCTACCCACACAGGTCTGTAATAAACTGCAATAAACTGCTACCTAGGCAGGAGTAATAAACTGTACAATAACTGCTACCCTCACAGGTCAGTAAAATACATAACGATAACTGCTACCCACACAGGTCAGGAATAACCAGTACAATAACTACTACCCACACAGGTCTGTAATAAACTGCAATAACTGCTCCCCAGGCAGGAGTAATGAACTGTACAATAACTGCTACCCCGACAGGTCAGTAATAAACAGTACAATAACTGCGACCCACGCCGGTCAGTAATAATCTGCTACCAAGAGAGGTAATGAACTGTTTACTAACGGCTACACACACAGGTCAGTAATAAATAGTACAATAACTGCTACACATGCAGGTCAGTAATAAATGGCTACCCACTCAGGTCAGTAATAAACAGTACAATAACTGCTACTCACGGATGTCAGTAATAGACTGCTACCCACCCAGGTCAGTAATAAACAGGACAATAACTGCGACTCACAGAGGTCAGCAATAAACAGTACAATAACTGCTACCCACGCAGGTCAGTAATTAACTGCTACGCAAACAGGTCAGTAATAAACAGTACCATAACGCCTACCCACACACTTCAAAAATAAACTGTAATAAACTGCTACCCAGACAGATCAGTAACAAACAGTACAACAACTGCTGCTCACTCAGGTCAGTAATAAATTGCAAGAAACTGCAACCCAGACGGGAGTAATGAACTGCACAAAAACTGCTACCCAGACAGGTGAGTAGTAAACAATAGAAATACTGCTACCCACACAGGTCAGTAATAAACTGCAATAAACTGCTACCCAGACAATAGTAATGAACTGTACAAGAACTGCTACCCACACAGGTCAGTAATAAACAGGACAATAACTGCGACCCACGCCGATCAGTAATAATCTGCTACCAAGAGAGGTAACGAACTGTTCAATAACGGCTACCCACACAGCTCAGTAATAAACAGTACAATACCTGCTACCCACGCAGGTCAGTAATAAACTGCTACCCACTCAGGTCAGTAATAAACAGTGCAACAAATGTTACCCACGCAAGTCAGTAATAAACAGTACAATAACGGCTACCCAGACAGGTCAGTAATAAACAGTACAATAATTGCTACCCATCCAGGTCAGTAATAAACTGCTACCCACCCAGGTCAGAAATAAACAGGACATAACTGCGACTCACACAGGTCAGTAATAAACAGTACAATACCTGCTACCCACTCAGAAAAGTAATAAGCAGTACAATAACTGCTATCCATACAGGTCAGTAATAAACAGTACAATAACTGCTACCCACGCAGGTCAGTAATAAACAATACAATAACTGGTAACCACTCAGGTCAGTAATAAACAGTACGATAACTGCTACCCCCACAGGTCATTAATAAACTGTACAATAACTGCTACCCACTCAGATCAGTAATAAACAGCACAATAACTGCCAACCAGACAGGTCAGTAATAAACAGTACAATAACTGCTACCATGTAGGTCAGTAATAAACTGCAATAAACTGCTACCCAGACAATAGTAATGAACTGTACAAGAACTGCTACCCACACAGGTCAGTAATAAACAGGACAATAACTGCGACCCACTCAGATCAGTAATACACAGTACAATAACTGCTACCCACGAAAGTCAGTAATAAACAGAACAATAAATGCTACCCACGCATGACATTAATAAACAGTACAATAACTGCTACCTACTCAGATCAGTAATAAACAGTACAATAACTGCTACCCAAACAGTACAATAACTGCTACCTACTCAGATCAGTAATAAACAGTACAATAACTGCTACCCATACAGGTCAGTAATTAACTGCTACGCAAACATGTCAGTAATAAACAGTACCATAACGCCTACCCACACACTTCAATAACAAACTGTAATAAACTGCTACCCAGACAGATCAGTAATAAACAGTAAAATAACTGCGACCCACTCAGATCAGTAATAAATAGTACAATAACTGCTACCCACACAGGTCAGTAATAAACAATACAATAACTGCTACCCACACAGGTCAGTAATAAACAGGACAACAACTGCTACCCACTCAGGTCAGTAATAAACAGTACAATGATTGCAAACCACACAGGACAGAAATAAAATGTTTCCACTCAGGTCAGTATTAAACAGTACAATATCTGCTATCCACACAAGTCAGTAATAAACAGTACAATAACTGCTACCCACTCAGATCAGTAATAAACAGTACCATAACTGCTCCCCAGACAGGTCAGTAATAAACAGTACAATAACTGCTACCATGCAGGTCAATAATAAACTGTGAAATAACTGCTACCACGCAGGTCAGTAATAAACTACTACCCAGACAGGTCAGTACTAAACAGTATAGTGACTGCTACCCACTCAGATCAGTGTATAAACAGTACAATAACTGCAACCCACACATGTTAGTAATAAACAGTACAATAACTACTATCCACACAGGTCAGTAATAAACAGTACAATAACTGCTTCCCACAAATGTTAGTAATAAACAGCACAATGACTGCTATCCACACAAGTCGGTAATAAACTGCTACCCAGACAGGTCAGTAATAAACAGTACAATAACTGCTACCCACACAGGTCAGTAATAAACAGTACAATAACTGCTACTCATGCAGGTCAGTAATAAACTGCTACCCACACAGGTCAGTAATAAACAGTACAATATCAGCTACCCACACAGGTCTATAATAAACAATACAATAACTGCT
>NC_057721.1:2586867-2596310 GCF_004010195.1 Chiloscyllium plagiosum | reverse complement strand
TCTTTACTCAGAGAGTAGTCGGGACATGGAATGCACTGCCTGCAACAGTTGTACACTCATCAACCTTACAGACATTTAAATGGCCATTGGATAGGTATGTGGACTAGAATGGAATAGTGTAGGTTAGATGGGCTTCAGATTGGTTTGACAGGGTGGCACAACATTGAGGGCTGAAGGGCCTGTACTGCGCTGTAATGTTCTATGTTCTACATTGTTGTGTTTAAACAATTGCATGCAAGATGACAGATTTCCAGCAGAATTTCTACAATTACAGCGAGTTTTGAGAAGATTTGTAGCTCAGGTTGAGGTTCTGGATGTGGTTTGCTCGCTGAGCTGGAAGGTTCATTTCCAGACATTTCGTCACCCTACTGAGTAACATCTTCAGTGGGCCTCAGGCGAAGCATTGCTCATAATTCCTACTTTCTATTTATATGTTTGGGTTTCTTTGGGTTGGTGACATCATTTCCTGTTGTGATATCATTTCCTATGGTGATGTTGCTTCCTGTTCTTTCTCTCAGTGGGTGGTAAATGGGGTCTAACTCAATGTGTTTGTTGGAATGCCATGCTTCTAGGAATTCTCGTGTGTGTCTTTGTTTGGCTTGTCCTAAGATGGATGTGTTGTCCCAATTGAAGTGGTGACCTTCCTTATCTGTATGTAAGGATACTAGTGAGAGAGAGTCATGTCGTTTTGTGGCTAGTTGATGTTCATGTATCCGGGTGGCTAGTTTTCTGCCTGTTTGTCCAGTGTAGTGTTTGTTACAGTCCTTGCACGGTACTTTGTAAATAACATTAGTTTTGCATGATGTCTGTATAGGGTCTTTCAAGTTCATTAGCTGCTGTTTTAGTGTGTTGGTGGGTTTGTGGGCTACCATGATGCCAAGGGGTCTGAAGAGTCTGGCAGTCATTTCCGAGATGTCTTTGATGGGTTTCTGGACATGTTTTGTCTGCTTGTTTGGGTTTGTTAGTGAGAAATCAGTGGACTGTGTTCATAGGGTACCCATTCTTCAAGAACTCTATCAACAAACACATCGAGTTAGACCCCATCTACCACCCCCTGAAAAAAAGAACAGGAAGTGACATCACAATAGGAAATAACATCACAATAGGAAATGATGTCACCAACCCAAAGAAACCCAAACATATAAATAGAAAGCAGGAATTATGAGCAGTGCTTCACCTGAGGCCCACTGAAGATGTTACCTAGAAGGGTGATGAAACGTCTGGAAATGAACCTTCCAGCTCAGCGAGCAAACCTACATCTTGTTCTACACGTACATTTTTGTCTTTCCTGACCTTTGTTTCTGGAGCTTCATAACAAATGCTGGCAGAGATTAACAAATGAAAAAAACATTCTGAATGTTTAAGCCTATACTGGCTGATAGCCTGTGGCAAGGCATGTGGGAGCAAAAGGCCTGACACTGCCAGAGATGCAGACCTGTCACTACCAAGAAGAGCAGGGCTATCAGACAGCTGAGAGTGCTCATTCACACACACAAATGTTTCCTCAAATCATAACCCAGGGACGCAGCTAACTGTCCTGATCTATGTAAAAGCATTAGGCTAATGGTGTCATTCCCCACTATCCTATAGTTAACAATGGAGATTGCATCAAATAAATCCAGCAATTTTATATTGTTTACAAAAGGCCTTAATGGTTTCTTCACCGTGAACACCTTTGGTGACAATGTGAGCATTTCTCCATCCCATCCAACCATTTCTATGTCACAGTGGCTCAAAACTACTAGAGCCTCTTCGGTTGGAGATGGCTCCCTTTGCTCAGTCCTGGGATCAACGGAAGGCAGGACAAGAGGTGGTTCCAGTACTCTCTCGTTCGAGACTTCAGCAATGAGCCAAGAGTGCGTTGCAGTTCCAGGATGTGGTGAGGAGGTTGTTCTGAGGAGAAGGATAAGCCTTATGAACATCAACAAACCACAAGGTTCTGTGAATGGAGTTCTGCTTATCAGTGATCAATACAACTGATTCAATTGATGCAGAAAGATGCTGGATTCCCTATTTCATGAGGAATCTGTGATTGACAAACAGATTCAACTGGTCCCGCTGAAATGCTGCTGTCTTTGCAACAAGTATATGTCTCACCAGCTGTGGACCCTAACTCAGCACTATCTGTAGCCAGCACAATACCGATCACATCCGAAGTTATATGTAAAGGTTAGTTTGTAGATGTCTCATGAGGCAGCTGACGGAGATTTTGAAGACTTATACATTAACATTGGAAGTTGGTGTATATCAGCATGCCCACGAACTGCCACACTGAAAGCCGTGCATAGACCCCAGCTTAGAGGAAACATTAGAGTATATTGTCATGAATTCAAGGGCAACTCAATGATCCCTATTGATTTCTACTGCTTACTGCAATTTAATAATTGATAGTACAGCAGGCATTGGAACTCGGAATAGGTCTTTGGCCAGCGAGCTTGCTCTGCTATCCAATAAGATCGCAGTCTCAAACCGCTGTTCTGTCCATCCCTGATTCACTTCGACTCCCTTATGTCAAGAACCTATTGACCTCTGCGTTAAACATATTCAATGGCCCAGCTTTCACCACTCTCAGGGGAGAAGTGTTTCAAAGACCAACAACCCTTACAGCAAAGCGTTCTTCTCAACCCCAGCAAAGATGGGGCAGCCCCTTTCTCTATCACCTCCCACAAGGGGAAACATGCTCTCAGCATCATCTATGTCAAGTCCCCTCAGGGTCTTATGTTTCAATAAGACCAATTCATTCTTCGAAAGAGGATACAAGCCCAAACTGTTCAGCCTTTCCTCATAATTCCTTTCTGATGTCACTTCTCTTTTTAATAACTTTAATGAGTGAATATTTGGCATTATGGGCTGAATTTCTGTGCAGGAGGAATCCATAGCATTATGGCTGTAAGTCTCCAGACTTTGCAGACACAACTGCAACTGAGGTGGCACGGTGGCTCAGTGGTTAGCACTGCTGCCTCACAACGGCAGGGGCCCGGGTTCAATTCCACCCTTGGGCGACTGTCAGTGTGGAGTTTGCACATTCTCCCTGTATCTGCGTGGGATTCCTCCCACAGTCCAAAGAGGTGAATTGGCCATGCTAATTGCCCCATGGCGTTAGCTGCATTAGTCATAAGGAAATGGGTCTGGGTGGGTTACTCTTCGGAGAGTCGGTGTGGACTTGTTGGGCCGAAGGGCCTCTCCCCACACTGTAGAGAATCAAATCTAATCTAAAACCTTGTCAGGAGTCACAGACTGATAGGCACAAGGAAGCAAAGAATGAAGTGGTGAGAGTTCAATGCATCACAGGATGAGAAAACAAACATGTACCAGGTACGACCCCAGAGGGGATTGTTTGAATATTTGAGTAGGGTTTAGCTCGTTGCTTGTGTTACTGTAATATTTGCTGTCACTCACCAGAGAACAGTGAAGCTACCTTCACTGTCCTAGTGAGGTCATTAAACTTCACTTCAGGCGTTTAAGTGAACTGTTTACTTAGACTTGTTAAATGGCAATGTACTTATGGCATTGTAGGCTGATCACTGAGGTTATAGAGATTCCTTTCAGAGCCAACTCCTATCATATGATGTAGAGGTGCCAGTGTTGGGACTGGAATGGACAAGGTCAGAAGTCACACAACACCAGGTTATAAGCTTTTGGAGCACAGCCCCCTCCTCAGGTAAAAGCTTATGATCTTAAATAAACCTGTTGGACTATAACCTGTGTTGTGTGACTTCTGACCCTATCATATGCCTATGCTCTGATGGTGATGGTTTCTTCCTGACACTTTCAAACCAAAGCATCCTCTTTTTTTTCCTGATAGCAACACTGTGGCTTCAGCTTTAAACATGCAAGCTTCATTTTTTTTCCCTCCAATTTGCACCTGTCACCACCTCCTTTTTTCCAAAGACTACTTTAAGTGGGTCTACCCTTTCACCCCATTTTTCTGACCCTTCTTTGTGGAGAGGGGTACAAAGTTACAATTTCAGGCCGACGAGCTTGCATCAGAACAAATTTTTTTCATTCATTCGTAGATAGTTGGCAAAACTCTCGATACTTACTGCCCTTAAGAAACTGGCAGTCCGGCTTTCTTGAATGAGTGGACTCCATGATGTGTTAGGGATTTCTGACCCAGTAACATAGAAGGAACAGTTCCCAAGTCAGCATGCTGTGTGATTTGGAGGGGAACTTCTAGGTAGTGGTGTACCCATGTATTCGCTGCTTTTATTCTTCTAGATTGTAGAGGTCCTGCTCCTCCTGCTGTTGAAGGCTGCTTGGCAATTTGGGTGAATCCATCAGGTAGTAAGTACAGAGTTTTGCCGCTGTGTGCTCGTGGTAAAGGGAGTGATTGCTTCAGGTGATGGAATAGGTGCTGATGAAGCAGATTGCTTTGGTCCTGGATACTGTCAAGCATCTTGAATGTTACTTCTGGTGCAGAGAGGTGTGGGATATTTGAGGGAAAGGTGACTTAGCAAAATTTCAATCATTGGTTGTGTGTGCATGCCATTTTGAAGTATTTGAGTACAGTTGTGGTACAAATGATCAATATGGTGCCAGTATAATCTAAAAGAGATATAAACAGTGTACTTCAATAAAAAGAATAGTTTGTGTTTATTCCATCACTGTCATTTAACAAGTTTAAGTAAACAAAATATACCTTGCATTACATGTACATCTTTAATGGGAAATACAAAATGGGACAGTGGCAGAGGAAGTGCCTCAAACCGATCACAGGAAATAGTCACTGGGATGCACGTCACATCATCCTTAGCTTTAGATGAATGATCCTTGGTTATGAAGCCGTCAACCAACACTACATGCATGTCCCGGGATAAGTGTGGGGAGCAATACATGAACTTCCGACCTTGATTTGTTAAGCCACAGAGGATAGCGGTGGGAAAGGGTTCTGTTTACTGACAACAAGCTTCTGATGCTGGTGAGAGATATAACCCTTGATGTGTCCCTATATTAAAAAAGACCACACATAAATATGCAATATTTAGCAAAAAAGACATGCATTTAGTTTGCACCTTTTGCAATTTCAAGATGCTTCACTAATGAAATATTTGCTGAACCTTACATATAAATGTAACATAAACAAATGCTGCAGCAAATTTGTGCTCAGCAAGATCCCACAAAACAGCAATGTCTGCAGCCAAAGAATCTGTTTTTGTAATGTTGACGAGCAACAAATCTTGGTCAAATATCCAATTGGTCTCACGATCAGTTATGCATACTTCACAAGTCAGGTAGTTGAAATAGGAGCACATCAGTGAACCAGATGTGTTTTTACAATAATCGATCATAGCTTCATGACTACCATCCCTTAGACTAATTTTCGATTCCAAGTTTTCTTACAATTTTAATTACAACTACTCTGGTTAGATTAGAACCTGTGTCTCCAAAGCATTAGCCAGTGATACAGACATTATACCATCTACACCAATGTTCATCTGAAGCCGTTAACAATTGGTGTCAGCGTTGCCTGAAAGGCTTGTATGCTCAGTTGAGAGTCAGCAGATTGGTGTTACTATTACAAACCCAAGCAGTGACTTCCCCTGAGGACTATCAGTTGAACTTGAACTATAGTACCAAGTCAGGGTGCTGTGTGATTTGGAGGGAAATATAATATCTTTAGGGAAGGAAATCTGTGGTGATTAACAGGTCAGTGTGTTAACTCATGTCACTGAACAATGGACCCCAAAACCATGATGAAGCAGCTGGTGGGTGTAAGAATGAACTTCTTTTTCTTTTATTAACTGGTAGCTATATGCATATTGAAATTGCTTGGATGAAATATGCTACAATGAAGAATCTATGAATCACAGAATCTTGCAGCAATCCGGGAGGCCATTTAACCCATCATACCTCTGCTGAGGTTTCCAAATAGTTCTACCATTCTTGTACATTTTATCAAATCTAACAATAATAGTTTGGACATTTTGTAACATATGTTTCCCTCATAAATTGAAAATTGGGATCAAACAAAGTATCAAGATGACTTAAAACATACCATGTAGATGAGGTTTGCCAAAATACACTGGACTTCATCAATGTCAACACCCTCAACTTGCATGAAATTAAGAGCAACCAGAAAAGCATCAAGTGGCAGCTGGTGTGTCCTGAGCAGCAAATACCTAGAGAAATACAGTGTGGTAAAAAGTAAAACTGCACATTAACAGCATTTGCATTGTAGATCTGCGTAACATATACACAGACAGCAAATGAAGTGCTAGTGCTGTACAAGGAAGAGACTTACACTTTCTTGAAAAGATTTCTATACGTGATGATTTTCAGTTTCTCAAGTATGAGGAAGATTCCACAGCGAATGAAGAAGGCTTCATGTTTTGCTAAAGCATCATTCAGTAGTAGAAGGTTCCCTTCACTAATTTAAAAAAAAGACAAGAACTGAGCTGAAAAGACCTTACCCGACCCATTTATCCACCCGTGTCAGTAATCCAGTCCACTACTGCCTTAAATTGATTGCTGGGTCACTGCATGTCTGCAATCATAATTCAGACATGCAGTTGGTAATTTGATAATTGATCAATTGATAGTTTTATAGCACCGCTGACACTAGAATCACCCAAGGAACTTCAGAGGGAGGACAAGAGAGAAACAGCAAAGATAAATAGGCAATGCTGTGGATGGCAAGTCATGGACAGTGTTTCAGAGAGCTAATGAACAATTTAAAAACATTCTAACTGTAAAGGAAGGGTGGGAGAAAACAGTTCTCAGAGTCACAAACAACAGCCTTGTTAGCTGACCATTGCAAATTAGCTTTCCTTATCTGTCTCAGAGGAGGCTTTGACACAGAGTCAAAGAGATTTGCAGCATGGAAACAGACCCTTCTGTCCAACCAGTCAACGCCGACCATAATCCCAAACTAAACTAGTCCCACCTGCTTGGCACATATTCCTCCAAACACTTCTTATTCATGTACTTACCTAAATGTCTTTAAATGTAGTAACTGTACCCCATCCACCACATCCTTTGGAAGTTCATTCCACAATTTTGTAAGAACAATCGTCCTCAATTTTTTTTTAAACTTTTCCCCTCTCACTTTAAAATATGCCCCTAGTCTTGAAATCCACCGCCTTGGGAAAAAACAACTACAAGTCACCATATTTATACTCCTGACCACACCACATTTTTTTCAGTGACTCTCCTGCCTTGCCGGCTGGGTGGAATTGTTCTCAACTGATTCCAGTCCTGTCTGTTCATTTGTAGCCAGCCAGAAGATTGGGAAGCTTCTCTTCCCAATCCTGCAGCATTCCCTCTGGAAGCCCCCCTGCCCCGACACCTCCTACTTTTTATCTACATGCCGCCCCTCATAACATCAAGATTCCATTGTCAGCAAATGATCTCAAGCTATACCAATATCTCGAGTCCTTTATGCCTCTGATTTTTCAGATTACTAATCTGACATGCATATTAAATAAGTATAAAGTTGATTCTGAATAAATGTTGGGAAGATTGCCTAAAATCCGCTGCCTGGTAACTGCAGCTACATTGTTCCCTGTACAGCATTCTGTTTGACTAACATTTGAGGGGCAAGCTCCAAATTCACACCCCCTTTTTGTGTAATGAAGTGCTTCCTGACATCACTCTGAATTGCTTAATTCTAATTTAAAACTGCATGGCTCCCCCCCCCCACACCATCACAACCACTACCCTTGATCTGGGCTCGCCATCAGAGGAAATCGTTTCTTTTTCTCTCCCTATTGTACTGTTTAACCATTTCAAACACCTTGTTAGGAAAATGCGCACTCCAAATATTAATTTGTAACAAACACACCAAATCCTCATTATCTGCAAGGTGCATCCTGATGACAACAAAAAAGGCAGTCCCACTACAATGTACCTATCTACTGCGAAAGGCCACACAATCAGGCCAGATGAAGGAAGAAAAGATTAGGTCTAGGACCAACTTCATAGCTATTTGGATCAGCAGATAGCAAAACATACATATCTTGAATTTCTAATGAATGACACTTAGCAAAAGGAAAATGCACTAGGGACAACTGCAACAATACTATATCTGCAAGGAGCAGAGGTTCAAATGCAGACATCCAGTCTACAAGACCTTCAGAGGAGAGAGGTTACATGACAGAGCTTGGTGGTGGGAGAGGTTAATCTTGAAACCAGCTGCAGAGGATTGTTAGGAATCTTGTCTCAAAAGCAACAGGTTTTCGCTCGCTCCCTCTTTCTTTGCAACCCCAGTCTGACCGCGTTCCTGAAGTGGTAATTAGAACCTACCTTACCATCTCAGTCAAAGGGAATTTCACCAGTTACAACTGTTCCATGGTGACACCCCTGTGCCACAAGGTTAGGTGTGCAGAATCGCTTTGGATACAGCTCACCATACAAGATAATTCAGGACTTAAAGACACTTTCGCCAAATGACATTTAAGTTAACGTTCTGCAGTGTTCCTTTTTCTTTCTTTTTCCTCATGGTTGTGTGTGTGTGTTTTTTAACAAGGTTAATTATATCAATATATATTGCCAAAATCCAAACTATCAGATTCAGTTAAAGAGTTAAATATGAAACCTAGTTGACTTGTTTCTAATACTGAACTTAACAGAGTCCAAGACTGACAAAGTGCTCAAACTATCACATCCTGGTTATAGAGTCATAGAAATATACAGCACGGAAACAGACCCTAAATTAAAACTTTGTAATGACCAGTGGAGGAGCGGAATTGGGAAAGGACTTGGTGCACCCCTCCAACCTCTATCGTAACAACCTCAATTGATTCACTTTTTAAATCTCCTTTAACCAACAGAACATAAACATAATCTATGCAATATGGCCTCATAATTTAATACTTTCAACCAGGTACCATTCTGGTCAATCTGCACTGTACATTGTCCAAGGCCAACATAACTTTCCTGAGACACAGTGCTCAGAACTGAATGTAGTACTCTAAATGCAATCTGGCTGGAGATTCATATAAGTGTAACATAATCTCTGTGCCTTTGTACTTGTGTTGTTCAACCTATTGGGGAGAGGATCGAAACTACTCTCCTTTACACCAGCTTTGAAGTTCCTTCCCATTACTGGATTATAGCTGTCGTGAGAATAACATTGATGCTGTGGTTCTGTTCGCCGAGCTGGAAGTTTTTGTTGCAAACGTTTCGTCCCCTGGCTAGGCGACATCATCAGTGCTTGGGAGCCGCCTGTGAAGCGCTTCTTTACATTAGATTAGATTACATTAGATTAGATTACATTACAGTATGGAAACAGGCCCTTCGGCCCAACAAGTCCACACCGACCCGCCGAAGCGAAACCCACCCATACCCCTACATTTGCCCCTTACCTAACACTACGGGCAATTTAGCATGGCCAATTCACCTGATCCTGCACATCTTTTGGACTGTGGGAGGAAACCGGAGCACCCGGAGGAAACCCACGCAGACACGGGGAGAACGTGCAAACTCCACACAGTCAGTCGCCTGAG
>NC_057721.1:2580294-2586824 GCF_004010195.1 Chiloscyllium plagiosum | reverse complement strand
TTTCTTGGCTAGTTGATGTTCATGTATGCGGATTGTTAGCTGTCTTCCTGTTTGTCCTATATAGTGTTTTGTGCAGTCCTTGCATGGGATTTTTTACATTACATTAGTTTTGCTCATGCTGGGTATCGGGTCCTTCGTTTTGGTGAGTTGTTGTCTGAGAGTGGCTGTTGGTTTGTGTGCTGTTATGAGTCCTAGTGGTCGCAGTAGTCTGGCTGTCATTATAGGGCAAGCGAAACAAAGAACAGCCAGGGAATTCGTGGAAGCTTGGCACTCATCCACAAACTCCATCAACAAACACATAGACCTGGACCCAATATACCGGCCACTACAGCGGACAGCTGAAACTGACAACCGGAAGCGGCAGGGACAGGCCACTATAAATGCCGGAGGAAACACCACAGAAGCACTTCATAGGAGGCTCCCAAGCACTGAGGATGTCACCTAGACAGGGGACGAAACATTTGCAACAAAAACTTCCAGCTCGGCGAACAGAACCACAACAACGAGCACCCGAGCTACAAATCTTCTCACAAAATTTGAATAACATTGATGTTCATAATAACATTCATACCCCACCTTGGCTGGATAATTCAAATACTCAATAATGATGAGACAGGCAACCTTCAGGGCAGCAGATTCTGAGCAGAATCACCATTTGCCGATGAATTACTACACAACTCAAGGCATTGTCCTCCAGCAACAGGTGGTATTATATTAAGGGCCTTGTAATTTACAAGGTTTTATTTCAAGTTATTTAAAAAGTATGTAAAACAAAAGAAAAAAATCCTTTGTCTCCATAAAGTTCATACCCAACAGCCTTGGTGACATCAGAAAACTGCAAAAGGTCATACTTTCGTAACAACTGGATTGTTGGCATGTGGCCCTGTAAAGCAAACAGATTGTTAAAAGAAATTAAATCAAAAAAGGGAAGGAAAGAAGGATTGACTCAGTACATTGGCATGTTAAGTCACCTTAGGATTCACGGAAGTCAAAAGGCATTGCAAACTACCACAAACAGCAACATGGTAAAATAATGTGAGTTAACTAAAGATTGGTGAATAAATATCAGCTAGCATTCTGGACCTATATCACTGCCGTCAAATATTGTTGAGTTCTTTCAACTTGGCATTTCAGAGGACAGACAGGGCCTTGGCTTAATACCTTATACAAACATATAAGTCAGTAGGAGGCCAGTCAGCATCCGCTCTGCCATTCAATGAGATCGTGGATGATCTGTTAGTGTTTTGTATTCCAGGTCCCCAGCTATTCCTAATAAACCTTTGATTCCCTTACCTAACACGAATCTATGCATTAAAAACCCACCTTAAAAACATTCAGTGGCCTTACTTCCAACTGCCTTCTGAGGTGGAGAGTTCCAAAGCTGTGCAAGACATGAAGAAAAATAATATTCTCCCCCTCATCACTGTTCTAATAGGGCAATCTCTAATTGTAAAACAGTGCTCCCAGTTCACTCACAAGAGGCAACATACTTCCCTATCCATCTTGACTAAATAACTGAGAATCTTATAAATTTCCATCAAGTCAAACAACGCCAGTCTGCCCAAACTTTCCTCATGCTTCACCAACACGCCCACAACTGCTTCGGTGCCAGTCCATTATACGCTGAAGCCTCTAAAGTGCATCTCAATGTTAAAAGCTGCGTTTATCTCAGCATTCAGTATCAATGCTTTTTCCAGCAGTTGTCCCTCAAGATGTGAATGCCTACTGTTACTACAGTCAGTATTATTCCACTCCATGAGTTACTGACAAGGAGCATCTTGACAGGCAGCAGGTAGATCAAAATCATCCGCTTGTTCTTCTGGCTGGACTTATGGCAATGCTGAAATGCAAACGATAAGTATTCTTCAGCTGCAAAACAAATCAAAAATGTTGTATTTTAAAATTGATCTCTGCTCCTATTTAGCCACTAAAAAACAAAGTTTCCGCTGTATATTTTATACCTCCTTCCTTTCCACATACATTACATAGATAATTAGATAGTTGGTACAGAGTAAGTTAAATGTAACTTTGCTTAGAACAGGCCAGCAACAGGACAAAACAGACACTGTACAATAATAAGAAGCCTGCAGCATACCTGGTAATGAGTGCCTCACCTTGTTTAAAATCACTGTCAAACATGGCTTTCCTCCCAACGTAGTATTTGTATGTCACCCTTTGTGCCATGCTGTATTCATCCTTTAAACTGGAGCTGTCAATGGCTCTGATTAAAGGTTTACATAGATGGAGTTTATTGATCTGTTGGAAATGGGCAGCATACCAAATATTATTAAATATCAATTTCTAGTGGACATCAAACAATCCAGTACCATTTGTTACAACACGGGATAAACCCCTCTGCTAATTTAAACCCAATACACAGAGAAGCTCACCTCGTGCCATAATCTGTTACATTTCGACAGGCAAAGAACTATCCCAGATCTCACTATTTAAAGAAATAATTAACAATTTTATTCTTTAAGCCCAAAAGAGAACATCAAACAGCAGCTATTTATAACTCGTTTCTCTTAAAGCTATATCAACGCCCCACTTCCTCCCCCACCACTCTACAATTCCCTCTTAAATTTACGGCAATTTCAAATGCAGCTATCGTCTTCAGATGCTGAACTTTCTCTGTAGATCTCTCTAGGTTGGCTTCAGTCTTCTGCTACACAAATTTCTTATGGACAGGTACCTTTCAGAGAGTTATCCGGCCAGCCTTACGTTGAATCATTTCATTGGTTTGATGTCATCCAAAACAGTAAAATTCAAATTCGATTGGATTTTGATATCTTGGGCATAATTTAAACTGAATGGCTGAATTTGAATTTGTTTTTGTAACATGGCAGCATAGCGCCAACTATTTGTATCAACCCAACGTTATATTTTTAAATCTTTCAGCACACCCTGTGCCTCTCTAGGTCTGTGCCAGCTTCTACTCTCTCTTAAAGGTACAGTACACACCTACACCGTCATAACCCATTCCTATCAACACAGATCAGGCACTTGAGAGCAATGGCCTCAGTCTCATCACCAATGAAATACTGGTTACAAAATGAATGGTACAAAATATCACGGGAAGATAGTGCATTTGCGGCTGTTACCATTTTTACTGTGTCACTCATCCATTGGATAACTAGGACTGACGGTGACAAATGCTGTTCAATGTGTACAAGTAATGAGAAGAGAAAAGAGGTATTGAATGGATTTTTGTTGTGGATTAACCCATGAGATGCATCCGCACAATACTTGACTGAGTGAACTAATGAAGGAGTAGGAGGAGTCGACCAGGTAGCCCCTCAATCAGCCATTTAGCAATAAGCTCATGGCTGATCTGATTATTTCATTTCTCACTTAACCCCAATAAAATCCCTTGTTTTACCTCCCTGACTTCCTTAAAAAAAGATTCAAATACTCTGCTTTGAGGAAGAGAGTTCCAAAGATTCCTGATCCCTTGTGAGATAAAATATACTCACCTTCGTCTTAAATGTGTAACCCCTTAGTTTTAAACAGTAACTTGTATATTCTCCCCAAGGGGAAACATTTATTTTGAACCTCTACCCTCTCAAGATCACTAATGATCTCATAAATTTTCAACCATGTCATCTGATACTCAAAACTTCAGCAGACATAAACTTAGCCTATTCAAACATTCCTCAGAAGACAACCTGCCCATACCAGTTATTAGTCTGGTAAACATTCGCTGAACTGCTTCCAAGACATGTACATCCTTAGTTTACTAATAAGGGGGGTAATACTGTGCAGTACTCCATGTATACTCTCATCCCTGTATAACGGAAATACAACATCTCTCTTTATGTACGTAATTCCCCTGGCAATAAATGATAGCATTCTATTAGCTTTCCTATCGTCTAAAGTGGCACAGTGGTTCTCGCTGTTGTCTCAAGCTCTAGGAACCCGGCTTTGATTCCACCTTTGAGCAACTGTGTGGAGTTTGCACATTCTCCCCGTGTCTGCGTGGGTTTGCTCCAGTTTCCTCCCATAGTCCAAAGATGTGCAGGTGAGGTGGATTGGCCATACTAAATTAGCCACAGCGTTCAAGGATTGTAGGCCAAGTGGGTTAGCCATAGGAAATGCAGGGTTACAGGAATAGGATAGGGTAGGTTGGATGTTCTTCGAAGGGTCAGTGCAGACTCGATAGGCTGAATAGCCTGCTTCCACACTGCTGGGATTCTATGATTCTAATTACTTGGTATACCTGCATTCCAAACTTTTGTAAATCATATTGTTATGGACTAAGCTAGACCCCCTCAAAACATTTTTTAAGCAGGTAGCCCAAATAACTTTGCTATTTGTTTAGCTAGATGTATAGTGGATATTCACGGAGTAAATTAGCTGGGTCGACTGCCAAGTTTTAAACAAACAAGATGTATTTACGAACTTACGGAATGAAACACAAAGAACAGAAAACAGAATAACAGATAACTTATCCTATCAAAACACAACTTAATGATGCTGTTCCAAAACTTCTTGCAACAATCCCAATACACAGATCCCTTAGCGCAAAAGGTAAAATCAAACAAAAGCTTGCAGTTTGCAAGGCGAGAGAAAAATCCAGCAACTTTTCACACATCCCCTGCTGTAATTAAACTAACTAAAGATCGGAACTGAAAAAACCTTTAACATAAACAAAGCTAGCTTGTGTCTTTTTTTATATGACATTAAAATCTTAAACTGGAGGTATCATCTGTTAGGGTCAACAGTAAGGCCCTAATTAAATGGAGCCTGGCCAATTACTCCCCCCCCTGAAAAAAACTCAAGGGCATAGTAACCTTGTAACAGAACCAGTATTGTGACAGCATACCGGGACCTCTCTGCATCTGGGAGGCAGGCGAGCTAAATATGTACTATCCAACAATATGGGATAAACAAAACAGAAAACAATATGTGAAGTTAGTGTGTGTGTGGTCTGAAAATAATTCAGATCCGACTGAAGCCCTAACCTTGATGGTACACTCAACCGACACGCTCATAGGGTGGGAGAGGACCAACAATTTAAATTTGTGCAATGCACATCTAATTCATCACATTTATTTTTGCAGTGTTTAAAAAATAGATAGAGTTTGTAAGAAGGCGTATGTCCCAATGAAGCAGACAGACAGAGACACGGACACAGACAGACTTTAACCTCACATCTTCAATGCAGTATCTGAGCTGAGATGGCACCCATTGTTAAAGCTAAATTGAGAATGTAACTTTAATAAATTCTGGGATTATGAAAGAACAAAAACTAACATGGTCATTCTAAAAGATGAATGACTGAATAAACAATCCAGTTTTTCTCAATATATCATGTCAGTCTGTGTGTCTTACAATCTTATACTCCACAGCCACCTGATGAAGGAGCAGCACACCAAAATCTAGTGCTGCCGAATAAACCTCTTGGATTACAACCTGGTGTTGTGTGATTTTTAACTCCTTCCAAAGTGAATCACCTTACACGTTTCCACATTAAACTCCATTTGCCACCTCTCAGCTTATCTATGTCCCTTTATAACGTGCAACATCTTTCAGCACTATCCATGTCTCCACTGACCATAGTGTCATCCACAAATTTACTAACCCATCTTTCTATGCCCTCATCCAGGTCATTTATAAAAATGACAAACAGCAGTGGACCCAAAACAGATCCTTCCGGTACACCACTAGTAACTGACCTCCAGGGTGAACATTTCCCATCAACCACCACCCTCTGTTTTCTTTCAGCTAGCCAATTTCTGATCCAAATCACTAAATCACCTTCAACCCCATGCCTCCGTATTTTCTGCAATTGCCTACGGTGGGAAACTTTATCAAACGCCTTACTGAAGTCCACATACACCACATCAAGTGCTTTACCTTCATCCACCTGTTTGGTCCCCATCTCAAAGAACTCAATAAGGTTTGTGAGGCACAATCTACCCTTCACAAAACGGTGCTGACAATCCCTAATTAAATTATTCCTTTCTAGAGGATTATAAATCCTATCTCTTATAATTCTTTCCGACTCTTTGCCCACTACCGAAGTAAGGCACACTGGTCTATAATTACCGGAGTTGTCTCTACTCCCCTTCTTGAACAGGGAACAACATTTGCTATCCTGCAGTCTTCTGGCACTACTCCTGAAGATAATTACATCAAAAAGATCGAAGTCAAAGGCTCTGCAATGCCCTTCCCTGCTTCCCAGAGAATCCTTGGATAAATCCCATCTGTGTTAAGAGCATCTTGTTGAAGAGATGGATCTTTTAAAAAAATATTCATTCATAGGATGAACAATTATTGCCTATCTTAAGAGCCAACAACATCGTGGGCTGAAGGGGCTGTTCTGTGCTGTATTGTTCTATGTTCTATGTTATAACTACATTGCTTCATTGCTACAGATAAATAGGCAAGACTGAGTAAGGATGGCAGAGTCATAGAGATGTACAGCATGGAAACAGACCCTTCGGTCCAACTCGTTCATGCCGACCAGATATCCCAACCCAATCTAGCCCCACCTGCCAGCACCCGGCCCATATCCCTCCAAACCCTTC
>NC_057721.1:2569494-2579802 GCF_004010195.1 Chiloscyllium plagiosum | reverse complement strand
CCCATTGGCCCATCTGGTCCAGATCCTGTTGTAATCTGAGGTAACCCTCTTCGCTGTCCACTACATGTCCAATTTTGGTGTCATCTGCAAACTTACTAACTATACCTCTTATGCTCACATCCAAATCATTTATATAAATGACGAAAAGTAGTGGACCCAGCACCGACCCTTGTGGCACTCCATTGGTCACAGGCCTCCAGTCTGAAAAACAACCCTCCACCACCACCCTCTGTCTTCTACCTTTGAGCCAGTTCTGTATCCAAATGTTCTCCCTGATCTCCCTGTATTCCATGAGATCTAACTTTGCTAATCAGTCTCCCATGGGGAACCTTGTTGAATGCCTTACTGAAGTCCATATAGATCATGTTCTGCCCTCGAGGTCATTCACTGAAGGACATTAGTGAACCAGATGGGTTTTTATGACAATCGACAGTGGTGACATGATCTTCACGAGGCCAGTTTTTATTGTAGCTTTTCATTGAATTGAAATTTCATCATCTACCACGGTGGCCTTCAAACCCACATTCACAGCATTAACCTGGGTCTCTGGATTATCAGTCGAGCAATAATACCACTAGGCCAGTGTCTTCCCTGATAATGCTTAGCGAAGATGTGAAAAACCACACATTTTCACTGTTTTGGAATATAAACCGAATTGCAAATTGGTCTGCTTTAATTAAAAAAGGAAGGTTTTGTAACATGAAAACAACACATGATTGAGCTGCGCTATAAACTGCCACAATTTGGAAGCAAAAAAAGGGGCAAGTCAAGACTGAATGTAGAACCTTTTGACTAAGAAAATTATGCTTGGCTACGGCTCATTGATTGGTTGAGTTGTAAAGGGTTTAAAAACAGTAAGTGCAAAGAGCAGGAGGCAGTGTAAATATCCAGTTCGTATATTCACTCCCTTTCTCTTCATGCCAGGAAAGTCAGAAAGCCCCAGAAAATTTAAAAAGAAAGACTACATTCAAGGGAGACCTAAATGCCTCCTCAAACTATTGAATTAATGACAATCATCGCTATACCTTAAATAACACGTCAGCATTGCAAACATCATATTTACTCAGACAAAAAGGACTTTCCACCTTATGGCCTGGACTTTTGAGCTTCAGAATTTTGTTTTCTCTGTCAATATTGTTTTTTCCATGCATAACATCTGTATAAACTTTTTTTTTTGTCTGTCTTATGACTGTGTAAGCATTTGGGATTTTGAAGGGATATAGTTTAAGTTGCATAAATTTGAAATCCTTTCTCTTCATTGCTCTTATTAAACCTATGTGTGTTACAATAAACAGAATTATTTCTGCTGTTACTGAAGAAAGCTGGTATGAATTGCTTATGTCTTGAATAGCAGCCAGTCAGGCACATTGATCATTTTGGTTTCCTCATTATGATTTTTATGCATTTATCTATTTTGTGATGACTTGTAAAGTAGTAGGGCATGATTATCAGTGCACTATTCCCAGTTAATTTGTGACAAACATATTGAAATGAGGGTCGAGAGGATGGTGCTGGAAAAGCACAGCAGGTCAGACAGCATCCCTGGAGCAGGAGAATTGGTATTTCGGGCATAAGTCCTTTATCAGGAATCCTGATCTCCAGCATCTGCAGTCCTCACTCCCTCCATATTGAAATAAGGCTCCTAATGGGTAATTAACATCATGATTTAAAATTCACTGCTGTTAAATGGGTTTCCCATAGGTCTGGAAACTTAGCAGTTTAGAATTAGAGGCTTCATGCGCTGAGAACATTTTCCAGCATTCCCTGTGGGCCAAGAGGAGCAGAACACAGTCCTGGTCCCACAAGAAAGATCTCAGCCTCCCACTGGTAGGACCGTTCCTTGTAGCCCCAATGGCTGACCACTCCCCACAAACCTAGCAGTCTCCTGACTGCTGGCTTTCTCATCCAGTTGCCAAAGTATCAATGTTAACAAGGGAATAGTGAAGCAGCCCTGTCATTAGGTAGGCAGGACCTCCACCTTGCTAGGTTGTTCAGCTTTTGAGAGTCCGCACTGGTATCGGGGCAGATACCAATGAGTACAGATTACACATTTATACAGCTGTAAATACCAGGTCCTTTTCTTACCTTAAAATATATTTTGAACAGCTGATTGATGAGAAATAGCATTCCCCACTTCTTTGAGTCATCGATTCCAGCGCGGCTATTTTCAGAAGCAATAATAAAATTCAGCAAAATTGCTTCAAATCATTGGTAATTTTATAGCTTTACTGAATTACTTTAATTTCTAAAAAATGCAATGGATTACAAGAGTTACATGACTACATACCTACGAACACATGAGTTAGGAGTATCTCGACCCTATTATACCATTTAATAAGATCATGGCTGGTCTGATTATGGCTGGTATTATTATGACCTCAACACCAAAACTTTTCACCCACTAGTTTACCAACAGTATATCCACCTCTGCCATAAAAAAATTACTTATAGTCTCTGATTCCATTCTCATTTGATGAAGAGAGTTCCAAAAATTCACAATCCGACAGAATATTTGATTTGAGCTATAGGGAGAAGCTAAACAGGCTGGGGCTGTTTTCCCTGGAGCGTTGGAGGCTGAGGGGTGACCTCATAGAGGTTTACAAAATTTATGAGGGGCAAGGATAGGATAAATAGACAAAGTCTTTTCTCTGGGGTCGGGCAGTCCGGAACTAGAGGGCATAGGTTTAGGGTGAGGGGGGAAAGATATAAAAGAGACCTAAGGGACAACTTTTTCAAACAGAGGGTGGTACATGTATGGAATGAGCTGCCAGAGGAAGTGGTGGAGGCTGGTACAATTGCAACATTTAAGAGGCATTTGGATGGGGGCATGGATAGGATAAATAGACAAAGTCTTTTCTCTGGGGTCGGGCAGTCCAGAACTAAAGGGCGTAGGTTTAGGGTGAGAGGGGAAAGATAAAAAAGAGACCTCGGGGCAACTTTTTCACACAGAGGATGGTACATGTATGGAATGAGCTGCCAGAGGAAGTGGTGGAGGCTGGTACAATTGCAACATTTAAGAGGCATTTGGATGGGTATATGAATAGGAAGGGTTTGGAGGGATATGGGCCGGGTGCTGGTAAGTGGGACTAGATTAGGTTGGGATATCTGGTCGGCATGGACGGGTTGGACCGACGGGTCTGTTTTTGTGCTGTACATCTCTATGACTCTATGACTGATCTTTTTAATGAGCGACCCTTTATTTTTGCAAAGTTACTGCTAATTCTAGATTCTCCCACAACTGAAAACATCCTTTCCACATGCACCCTTGTCAGTACTTAGTATCAATATAATCAATCAAAAATGAGCGATTAAAATACCTACTTGTCACTGGCACAGACTCGGAAACAACTCATCAGTAGTTCTGCAGCTTTCTCCAGCATATCTCCCACTTTGCCCTTTCCTTTCTTTCCTAGTTGTTGGTCAGCCTGGTCAGAAGCGAGATTTGTCAGAGGAAAACACAGATAAAAATAAAATTTTGATAGCTTCCAATCAAATATTTCTGGTCATCATCACACTAAACCTGTAGCCTCAAATGCAGTGTTATACTTTCTTATTGGATAGGTGTTGTTAAGTAATTCTTGTACACATAACCTGGTTTACACAACAGAGGCCTTTATAAGCCAGGATGGATGACTGTATTCAGGGTGAACATCGATGACTTTCCAAATGCATGACAGGCTTTAACACTCGAGCCCTCTGAAAAAGCAATTCACCTACTGCCACCCCACTGCCTTTTTGCCATAGCGTTACAAAATGTTTCCTTTTCAGGCAATGGCCAATTTCCTTTATAAAGCCCCAACTGATCCTGCCTCCACCAGACTCTCAGGCGATAGGGCTAGGATTAGGGGTTAGGAATACACTTTCAGGCAGTGTATTCTGATCACTAAATGGAAAGGTCTTTGCTCATGTCACGTGGCTCCTTTTGGTTAGTTATCATAAATCTGTGCCCTCTGGTCTCGTCGCTTCCACCAAAGGGAACAATTTGTCTATGCGACAGAGCGCTCCTATTTTAAATACTATCAAATTTCATCTCAACCTCTCAAACCCATGGCCTGTGCTACCTTGAAGGGCAGCAGATAGATGGGAACACTATGACCTCAAACTTCCTCCCCAAGGTGCTCACCATTCTGACTTGGAGCTATACTACCACCTCTTCAATGTTACTGGGTCAACTACTTAACTCAACATATGCCTATGAGAGGCTGGAGGAGAAAGTGAGGACTGCAGATGCTGGAGATCAGAGCTGAAAATGTGTTGCTGGAAAAACGCAGGTCAGGCAGCATCCAGGGAACAGGAGAATCGACGTTTCGGGGCACAAGCCCTTCTTCTATGAGAGGCTGGAGACTTCCATCAAAAACTAAATTAAAAATGTGCTCAATGCAAGGATCTGAGCGCTTTTACAGTACTCTGAGTCTTTATATGAGGTAGAAGCTGATGATCCGACTAAAGGGTACCCACTTAAGACCACAATGAAATTTTCACACACGTTAATCAAGTGCCTTCCCAAGAGCCTGTCATACTTCTGCACCACATGAAGGATGCAGAATGCAAGACTGTAATAAAAACTTCCAAAGGAATATGAATTTAATAAATTCCCACAACTAATGCAATTTCGTACTCACATTATTTGCAAAGATCCGTAGGTCCAGAGCTACTGCATACATTATCGGTAGAGCCCTAGAAGTGACAAACCACAGGTATATCAAAAGGTAAATAATTCACAACCCAAGGCAGTACTCAGCCAATCGAATATTTTCGAGGTATAATCACATTGGAATGTAGGGAAATACAGCAGCCAATGCCCACAACCTGCAATGAAATAAAGAGCAGATAAATCTATTTTGGCAAATCTGATTGAGTGACAAATAGTTAGGGCAGGACTTCAAGGTTAACTCCACGGCTCTTCTTCCAAAGAATGCTACAGAATCTCTTACGTCCACCTGAGATAGCAGACCAAGTCACTGACCCCAAGTGCTTCAACATAGTTTAACATTTCATCTGACAGACAGCACTCTCTCAGTACTGCACTGGCATGTCAGTCTGTTCAAGTGGCATATGAACCCATAACACATTGTCAAACATCATGCCTATCACGTTACAGACCCACATCTGCAGACTTTCTCTTGGGTTTTCTCTGATTTCTTCCATTTTATCATCCTTTTTCTTGGATACAATTTGCACTTTTATTTTGTCTACCCACACTTACTCAGACCATTTGTCTGCAAAATTGCCTATTCTTCTGAAAGGTTAGCTTATTTTTCAGTATTCAGAAATAAGAACAAAAGGCCAGCTCCACCATTTAATAACATCAGGGCTGAGATATTTGTATCATCGATAGCCACAGGCGAGGTGGCGGTTGGCTAACATGGTGCCACTACTTAAGAAAGGCAGTAAGGAAAAGCCAGGGAATGAAAGACCAGTGAGAGTGACATCGATGGTGGACAAATTGTTACAGAGAATCCTGAGACAGGATTTACATGTATTTGGAAAGGCAAGGTGTGATTAGGGATAGTCAACATGGCTTTGTGTGTGGAAGATCGTGTCTCACGAACTTAATTGAGCTATTTGAAGAAGTAACAAAGAGGATTGATAAGGGCAGAGCGGTGGATTTGATCTTCAGTAAAGCATTCGGCAAGGTTCCTCATGGTAGTCTGGGGTTAGTAAGGTTAGATTACAGAACTATCTA
Organism: Chiloscyllium plagiosum; assembly: GCF_004010195.1. Classification (NCBI taxonomy): domain Eukaryota; kingdom Metazoa; phylum Chordata; class Chondrichthyes; order Orectolobiformes; family Hemiscylliidae; genus Chiloscyllium; species Chiloscyllium plagiosum. The sequence goes on along the minus strand of NC_057721.1, from coordinate 2,574,116 downwards.
TAGCTACTTGGGAGACAGAACTGGTTCATAGGTAGAAGACAGAGGGTGGTGGTGGAGGGTTGCTTTTCAGACTGGAGGCCTGTGACTAGTGTGTGCCACAAGGATTAGTGTTGGGGCAACTTCTTTATGAAATTTATATCAATGATTTTGATATGAATATCAGAGGTTTAGTTAGTAAGTTTGCAGATGACACCAAAATTGAAGTAGACAACAAAGAAGTTTACTTCAGAGGACAACGGGATTTTGATCAGATGGACCAATGGGCTGAGGAGTGGCAGATGGAGTTTAATTTAGATAAATGTGAGGTTTTGCATTTTGGAAAGGCAAATCAGGGCAGTACTTATACACTTAATGCTAAGGGCCTGGGAGAGTCACTGAACAAAGAGACCTTGGAGTGAAGGTTCATAATTCCTTGAAAGTGCAGTCACAGGTAGAAAAGCAGTAAAGAAGTTGTTTGGTGTGCTTGCCTTTATTGGTCAATGTATCGAGTACAGGAGTTGGGACATCATGCCGTGTGTAATTCTGGTTGCCCTGCTATAGGAAAAGCTTGTGAAACTTGAAAGGGTTCAGAAAAGATTTACAAGGATATTGCCAGGGTTGAAGGATTTGAGCTACAGGGAGAGGTTGAATAGGCTGGGGCTGTTTTCCCTGGAGCATTGGAGACTGAGTGGTGACCTTATAGAGATTTACAAAATTATGAGGGGCATGGATAGGATAAATAGGCAAAGTTTCTTCCCTGGGGTGGTGGGAGTCCAAAATAGAGGGCATAGGTTTAGGGTGAGAGGGGAAAGATATAAAAGGGACCTAAGGGGCAACTTTTTTCACATAGAGGGTGGTACGTGCATGGAATGAGCTGCCAGAGGACGTGGTGGAGGCTGGTACAATTACAACATTTAAAATGCATCTGGGTGGGTATATGAATAGGACAGGTTTAGAGGGACATGGCCAAATGGGACTAAGTTTATTTAAGATATCTGGTCAGCATGGACGAGTTGGACCAAAGGGTCTGTTTCCATGCTGCACATCTCTATGACTCTGTGGTCCAACTGTGCCTAAAACTATACTTTTCTTTCTGTCTCTCATAACCTTTGACTCCTCTGTCAACCAAAAATTTGTTTAATTTGGAGCCTTGAGTTAATTCACTGACCCATTCTCCACTGCTCTGACAGGTAGAGAATTCCAAAGATTAATGACTCTTATTCCAGATCCACAATCCAGTTCCTGTGGTCCATGAGGGAAACAGTAACATAAATAAGGTGTAGAGTAAATAAGACCATAGAGATGAAAGTGAGGCTCAAAGATTGCTAACAGAGACAGAGGTTTTGGTTCCTGAGTACTGATATCAATACCAGAGAAAGTGAAAGCTGTATCATTGGAACAAGTTCCAGTGAAAGCATGCTGAGCCCATTAAACATGATGATTAAGACATGCTTAAATTTTAGTGGCGTGAGGTATCATGTGAGAGGAAATGTGGTAAAATAAACTTAGATAACAAGCTAATACATCTGGGAACCAATCTGGGTGATGATATGCAGAGTGCACAGGAAGGGAGAGAGAATACAAATCTAAAAGTGCACTAGTAGGTAAGGCTACAGACAGCAAAAATGGTAAAAAGTTATAGTTAGAGTCTCTGCATCTGTGAGTGCACAGCATTCATAAACTAGATGAACTATGAGGACAGAGAAAACATTTACGAACTGATAGCCAATGCTGAGACATGGTTGCAGGTCGACCAAGCTTGGGATCTGAATATTGAAGGGGGACATTGACATTTTGAAAAGATATGAAATTAGGGAAATGTGGTGGAGTAGCTCTGTTAAGCAATTATCTCATTAGAACAGAAGCAAGAGACAGCCTTAGCTGGAGAATCAACTTACGTAGACTAAGAAAGAGGAAGAGTAGAGCATCATACATGAGAAGAATCTATAAGTTTACTTCCAACAACTATACTGTAACTATTAAAATGGCGGATGTAAGGAAGGTGCCACAATAATCATGGGTAACGTTAATTGACACGTAGGTTGGATGAATCACATTTGCAAAAAAACAAAGTCTGGAAAAATGTGTTTGCAAAGTGTATTGGGGTAAATTCTTTGAGGCGTGTGTTCTTGGAACATACTAGGAAGCAGGCAACTCAGGACCTAGCAATGATCAGAGGGACAAGAAGCCCATAAATGACAATGATCATAAGAGAACAGAATTTCAGGTTCAGTTTGAAAAGGAGACATGTGCATCTAAGATTAGTGCTTTAAATCTGAATAGAGGTAATATAGGATATGAACTGAGTAGAAAAAAATGATTAGGTTAAAAGGTAGGAAAATGGAGATTCAGCGGCAGACTTTTAAGGAAACTTTTAATAGCTCTCAGCAAAGATTTATCCAAGTATTATGGGCCTGATCAAACCCCCTCAAATGAATGTAAGACCTTAACTTTTTCTTATTTTAAAAGTAAGTGTAAGACTTTGGGTTCCAAATGCAATTCAATTGGTCAAACTACCTGACATTAAGCAAAATACACTCCAGTTTTACACTACCATTAAAATATAGACAAAAATAAAAATAAAATAATTGGTTTAAATGTAACTCTACCGAAATGTTTATCAAAATAATATAACTATAAACTACTGATTAATTGTTCCAATATAGTAACACCCCATAAGCACACCTTTGGCAAAGGCAAATTCAGTAAAATAGATTGTCTCACTGGCAATTCTAGCAGCAAGAGGAGAACTCCAGATTTTAGCTGTAACAGAGAGAAGAGAACGTGCTTCCACATCCAGCTTCCAGAAGCCAGCAACTGCAGAAAGCTGAAACAAAAATTCCTGGTTCTGTGGGAGCTTGACCACACCCACGCAGACCATTCCTATTGCTCCAACATGAAAACAAAACTCAAGGCCTCACAAACTGTTTATTGACTTTGAGCAGTCTGCTCGTCACCTCTGTCTCAACCCATCTTCATCAAAATAAAACCTGGACAAAATGCACCTCTTAAAGCCACTGTATCATCACACAAATGCGAAGTGAAGAGTTTCTAGAAGTGTTTAAATGGGGAAAGAAAAGTAAAGCAAGTGAGAATCCCCTACAACAGGATTTCCCAATGTGAGGATTGGGATCCCAAGTGGGGTCACGAGCTGGAATTTTGAGGCAGTTGGAGACAGTAATAGCTGACCCTCCACCTCCAATCCTTATAGGACTTGCCCCCCCTCACCCATACACAGGGGGTCAAGCCTTGAAATGGGGTCATAGTGGAAAACATTTATGAGCCAGATTGGAGGATGGGAAAAAGTTGTGATTGTAAGAGCCACTCCTTGTTTGAGGTACTGTAGGTGTTGGAAGTGATTTCCTCAAATTCAAGAACTGTAATTATGCTTTATAAGCTGTTGCGTTGTTTTGAAACTTTGGGTAAAAAAGATCAAAGCAATGGCACTTTAAAAAGGAGGAAGAAAGACCACATGATCAGAGAAAGAAACCTACACTGCTGTCTGACACAGCAGTGAATCTGCACAGCGACTGGCCTTTGTGTATGAGTTCAAGTAAATCTGCACATGGGAGTGCGTCTAAGAAAAATGAACAAACAGTGAAATTCACAGCTGACCTCGGATGAACCTGTGTGGGACAGCCCACAGCATGAGAGAAGCTAAGTGCATAGCTTTTAAGTGTAAACTTGCAGTAACTCTACATTAGCGAGTAAGAAGTTCTTTTTTGATTTGTTTTGTTGAAATCTGTCTCTTGATTAAATTTTAAAAAATAGAAAATGTAGGTACTAAGTAAGCCTGGAGCGATGGTTTTTAATGCAGTGAGTGCTATTTTCTGGGTCTGCAGATTGTTAAGGAGCAAAGATAACCTTTAGTAGAATGATGCGCTCTGCCTGTCGGATGTGGGAGATTAGGGAGAATTTCCATGTTATTAATGATTATGATGTGGCGGTGCTGGTGTTGGACTGGGTGGACAACTTAAAAAAACACATAACACCAGATTATAGTCTAACAGATTTATTTGGAAGCACTAGCTTTCACAGCGCTGCTTCTTCATCAGGTAGCTGTGGGGCAGGATCGAAAGACACAGAATTTATAACACAAGATCACAGAGTCATGCAACTGCTATGATATATTGAACAAATCCTACATTGCTGTTAAGTCTTTCATCTTCTAGAATCGGTTACAAGATTCGGTTCATTAATATGTAAACCCCAGAACTTCTTTCCAGTCACATTCGAGATAACTTAAGGTTTTATTAAAAAAAACGTGACATCTCAGCTCAGACAATGCATTAAAGGTATGAGGTTTGAGTCTGTCTGTATTCCAATCTTGAGCCAGACTAGTTCTATTTCCAAAGCGGATTTATAAAATGTTTTATGGATTGATTGCCTACATTGTTCAAAAAGCACACAATCTGCAGGCAGTCAAAGTACAATGTGTCTGCAGTTACAATTCTGCAAATGCAAATTCACCCCAAGACTTACATGTTTGTGTGCATACATGTGATGGAGGGAGAAGAGTCATAGAGAAGTACAGCAGAGAAACAGACCATCCAGTCCAACTTGTCCATGCTGACCAGATATCCTAACCTAATCTATCCCCATTTGCCAGCACTTGGCCCATGCCCCTCCAAACCCTTCCTATT
>NC_057721.1:2563324-2568294 GCF_004010195.1 Chiloscyllium plagiosum | reverse complement strand
GAGAGAGTGTGAGAGTGTGAGAGTGTGAGAGTGAGAGTGATTGCAAATCCTATCAGATCGCATGGATCAGTTGGAGCGGCAGTTACAGGCAATAAGGAATTTACAGGAGCTAGGGAGTGTGATGGATGGCAGTTATCAGAAAGGAGAAAAACCACACAGATATAATCAGACAGATGAGTTAACTACAGAAAAGGTAGAAGGAGACGGGTAGTGCAGGAGTCTCCTGTGGTTATCCTCATCTTAAACAAGTATGCTGTTTTAGAGAATGTACGGGGTAATGGACTCTCAGGGAAATGTAGCATGAACAGCCAAGATTCCGGTACTGAGACTGGCTCTAATGTAATCAGGTTCCAAGCGATCGATTGTGATTGGGGATTCTCTAGTCAGAGACACAGACATTTCTGTGGCTAGCAGCGAGAAACCAGAAAAGTATCTCAGACACAGTGCAGAACATTCTCAAAGGGGAGAGGGATGAGCAGGAGGTTGTTGTGCACATTGGAACTAACAATATAGGACGAGAAAAAGATGAGATTCTGAAGGGAGAAAATAGAAAATTAGGCAGGAATTTAAAAGCAGGTCCTGTGGGGAGTAATAGCTGGATTACTCCTGGTGCTACAAGCTAGTAAGGGTAGGAATAGACGGATAGAGCAGATGAATATGTTCCTGATGAAGGGCATTTTCCCAAAACGTTGATTTTCCTGCTCCTCAGATGCTGCCTGACTTGCTGTGCTTTTCTAGCACCACTCTAATCTAGACCCCAGATGAATATGTGGCTGAGAAGCTGGTGCAGGGCAGAAGGGTTCACACTTTTGGATAATTGGAATCTCTTCTTGGGTAGAAAGAACTGAGATAAGAAGGATGGATTGTACCTGAATTGGAAGGGGACTAATGCATTGGCAGGGAGATTTGCTAGAACTGTTCGAGAAGATTTAAATTAGTAAGGTGAGGGCGTGGGACCGAAGGAAATAGTGAGGAAAGAGATCAATCTGAGACTGGTACAGTTGGTAAAAGGAGCAAGTCAAACAGTCAGGGCAGGCAGGAACAAAGCAGAGAACAAGGTAGGACTGATAATTAAACTGCACTAACAGGGAAGGCAGATTAACTCAGGGCATGATTGAAAACATGGGACTGAGATATCATCGCAATTACAGAAACAGGGCTCAGGGATGGACAGGCAGCTTAATGTTCCAAGATACAAATGTCCAAGGAAGAATAGGAAGGTAGGGGCAAGAGAAGACAGGGAGTGGTATTTCTGATAAGGCATAAAACATTACCAGCTATATTTAGACAGTATAAAGACCTCTCCCCCCCTCCCCCAATAGTCAGTGGGAAACTGAGAAACAAATTTATAAGAAGATCTCAGTTATATGACAGAATAATAGGGTGGTTGTGATAGGGCTACTCTTAGGAAATTAGGTAGGGCAAAGTGACTGAGATGTCAGTGGGGGTGCACTTTGGGCTAGCGACTATATTCTATTAGTTTTAAAATAGAAGTTCGAAAAGTTAAAGTTCTGAATTGGAGGAAGGCCAATTTTGACAATACTAGGCAGGAACTTTCAAAGGTTAATTGGGAGTGGATGTCTACAGGTAAAGGGATGACTGGAAAATGGGAAGCCTTCAAAATGAGATAACACAAGTCTGGAGTCTGTTAGGGTGATAGGTGTAGGAAATGCTGGATGACTAGAGAAATTGAGGTTTTGGTCAAGAAAAAGAAGGAAGCATATGTCAAGTATAGACAGCAGACATCAAGTGAGGGGCGGCACAGTGGCTCAGTGGTCAGCACTGCTGCCTCACAGTGGTAGGGACCCGGGTTCGATTCTAGCCTCGGGCGACCGTCTGTGTGACATTTGCACATTCTCCCCATGTCTTCATGAGTTTCCTTCCAAGGCCAAAGGTGTGCAGGGTCGGGTGGATTGGCCATGGTAAATTTGCCATAGTGTTCAGGGATGTGTAGGCTAGGTGCATTAGTCAGGGGAAATGTATAGTAATAGAGTAGGGGAGTGGGTCTGGGTGGGATACCCTTTGGAGGGTTGGTGTGGACTTGATGGGCCAAATGGCCTGTTTCCACACCGTAGGGATTCTGATTCTAATTCTGTAGGAATTCTAATTCTAATCTAGAATCCTTAAAAGAGTATAAAGGCATTGGGAGTATACTTATGAGGAAAATCAGGAGAGAAGAAAAAGAGGACATGAGATACCTTTGCCAAATAGGGTCCAGAAGAATCCAAAGGGATTCTATAAATACATTAAGGACAAAAGAGCAACTAGGGAGAGAATTGCGCCCCTCAAAGATGAGCAGTATGTGTGAAACCGCAGGAGATGGGGAAGACACTAAATGAGTATTTTGCATCAGTGTTCACTGTGGAGAAGGATATGGAAAATATAGAATCTTGAAAAATGGCCATATTGCAGAGGAGGTGGAGCTGAATGTCTTAAAACAGATAAAGGTGGATAAATTCTCAGGACCTGATCGGGCGTACCCTAGAATTCGGTGGGAAGCTAGGGAAGTGATTGCTTGGTCCCTTGCTGAGATATTTGTATCATCAATAGCCACAGGTGAGGTGCCGGAAGACTGGAGGTTGGCTAATGTGGTGCCACTGTTTTAAAAAGGTGGTAAGGAAAAGCCAGGGAACTGTAGCCTGACATCAGCGGTGGGCAAGTTATTGAAAGGGCAATCTGAGGACTTACATGTATTTGGCAAGGTAAGGACTGATTAAGGATAGTCAGCATGGCTTTGTGCATGGGAACTCATGTCTCACTACTTCAAAAAACTCAATCAAGTTTGTAACGAAGAGGACTGATGAGGGCAGAGCAGTAGATGTGATCTATATGGATTTCAGTAAGGCGTTCAAACAAAGTGCCTCATGGTAGACTGGTTATCAAGGTTAGGTCTCATGGAATAGAGCCATTTGGATAGAGAACTGGCTCAAAAGTAGAAGACAGAGGGTGGTGGTGGACGGTTGCCTTTCAGTCTGGAGGCCTGTGACCAAGGATCGGTGCTGAGTCCACTTCTTTATGTAATTTATATAACTGATTCGGATGTGAACATAGGAGGTGTAGTTCTTAAGTTTGCAGATGACACCAAGGTTGGAGGTGTAGTGGAAAGCAAAGACTTTTACCTCAGAGAACAATGGGATCTTGATCAGATGGGCCAATGGGCTGAGTGGCAGATGAAGTTTAATATAGATAAATGTGAGGTGCTGCATTTTGGAAAGGTAGCAGGACTTATGCACTTAATGGTAAGGTCCTGGGGAATGTTGCTGAACAAAGAGACTTTGCAGTGCAGGTCCATATGAACTTGAAAGTGGAATCGTGCATAGCTAGAATAGTGAAGGAGGCACTTGATATGCTTTCCTTTACTGGTCACAGCATTGCGTATAGGAGTTGGGATGTTATGTTGCAGCTGTACAGGTCACATTTGGAATACTGGGTGCAATTCTGGTCTCCCTCCTATCAGAAAGATGTTATGAAACTTGAAAGGGTTCAGAAAAGATTGACAAGGATGTTGCCAAGGTTGGAGGATTTGAGCTATAGGGAGAGGCTGAACAGGCTGGGGCTGTTTTCCCTGGAGCATCGGAGGCTGAGGGGTGACCTTATAGAGGTTTATAAAATCATGAGGGACATGGATATAGTAAATAGACAAGATCTTTTCCCTGCGTGAGAGAGTCCAGAACTAGAGGGTATAGGTTTAAGGTGAGAGGGGAAAAATTTCAAAGGACCTAAGGGGCAACTTTCTCATGCAGAGGGTGGTGTGTGCATGGAATGAGCTGCCAGAGGAAGTGGTGGAGGATGGTACAATTACAATATTTAAAAGACATCTGGATGGGTATATGAATAGGAAAGGTTTCGAGGGATCTGGGCCAAATACTGGCATATGGGACAAGATTAATTTAGGATATCTGGTTGGCATGGACTGAAGGGTCTGTTTCTCTGCTATACATCTCTATAAATACTAAACATCAAATCTCTGGATTTAATAATTGAAAACAGAGGCATTGTCACAAAATATTTGTTCAATCTTCACTGCTGCAGACTTTGAAAACTTCCCAAAGGTATTTGAAAATCATGCAGTGAATGGGAGGAGGAACCTGAAGCAATTAACATCTCCAAGAAAAGGGGGAGAAGGTAGAGTTTTGTGCAAGGGAACGGTATTTAACCAATTTATTAAAGATTTTTGAGGGACTAGCTGGATCAAAGGGGAACATGTGAAAATGCTGCCTTTGAATTTCCAGAAGGTACCTGACAAAGATTACAACATGTGGTACAGTGACTGTACATGACTGGTCAGCTAATAGGAAGCAATGAGTTGGATATATGGATCTCCTTCACGTTGGCAAGCTGTGGTAGAGGAATGTCATAGGGATCAGTGCTTGGGGCTTCAATGAATTACAACCTATATCAATGACTGAATTCAGAGGGACAAACGTACGGTAGCTAAGTCTGTCAGTGATACCAAGGTAGGGTAAAGAGACTACAAAACGGATACAGACAGGTTAAGTAAATGGGCAAAAATGTGGCAGCTGCAGAATAATGTGAGAAAATGTGAACTTGTCCGCACTGGCAGAAAGAATAGAAAAACAGCATATAAATTAAATAGAAAGAGACTGCAGAACAATGGGATGCAGGGGGCTTTGGATGTCTCAGCACATGGATCATTAAACATTTGCTGTGTCTGCAAATTATTAGGAAGGCCTTTATTACATGGGGAAGGGAGTATAAAAGCAGGGAAATTTTACAGTGGCTGTACAGGGCCTTGGTGAGACCACATCTATAATACACTAACAATCTGGTGTACTGTTTTTATCTCCTTATTAAAAAAATAGATATAACCGCATTAGAAGCGGTTCAGAGAAGCTTGGCTTTACTCACTCCTGGCTTGAGAGGGCCATAGAACATAGAACATAGAAGAATACAGCGCAGTACAGGCCCTTTGGCCCTCGATGTTGCGCCGATCCAAGCCCACCTAACTA
>NC_057721.1:2552528-2561383 GCF_004010195.1 Chiloscyllium plagiosum | reverse complement strand
TAGCAGTGGTGGACTCTCCCTCTTTATGGGCATTTAAACGGGCATTGGATAGGCATATGGAGGATAGTGGGCTAGTGTAGGTTAGGTGGGCTTGGATCGGCGCAACATCGAGGGCCAAAGGGCCTGTACTGCGCTGTATTCTTCTATGTTCTATGTATCCTGCATAGAAGCACAGAAGGGCGCCATTTTTGCATTTTCCAGGTTTTTGAAAGGGCTATCCAATTATTCCCAATCCTGTGTTCATACTGAAGGCTGCTGTCATTTATAGCCATACTAGGCGATGGGAGATGGTGGTGCAATGGTACAGGCAATACCTGGGTTTCATTCTGGAGTTCATTCACAAGCTGATTTGTGAGTTAATCAGAATACAATGCAGAACAATGGAAAGCAACGGTTCATAAGACCAGGAAATGGTCATATGTCAGGTTTTTAAAATTAAACCCTTATATGGGATCACATTTCTAAGTATGCAGTTGTATTTTGGACATTCATTCATCTGGAAATCTCTAAAGTCACTGGACTAGTAATCCAGAGGTTCAAGCTAACACTCTAAGGACATATGGTCAAATTGCACCACAACAGCAAGTGAAATTTAAATTCAATTATAAAATTCGAAATTAAAAAGTCAGTCACAGTAATGGTCACCGCAAAACTCATAAAAACCCATTGCGTTCATTAATGTTCTTTACGTCTGGCTTACAAGTAACTCCACTTTCTAGAAAACGGACTTACTTTTAAATGCCCTCTGAAATAGCCTGGCATGCCAACGATTCAAGGGCAGTTAGGGATGGGCAACAAACATTGGCTTTGCCAGCAATGCCCACATCTCATTAAAGAACAAAAACAGGGAAAAAAAGAGCAACCTGATCACGGCAGACATATTTAGCCAACCGATTAAAGCACATAGAATTTATTTGTGCAACTTTCTGAAATTAGGTTTAATTGCCTGTGCAGGTCTAATGTCACTATTTCTAATAAACAGTCAGAAGAAAATACAATCACTACAAAATCAGTTCCTTTTCTTCCAAATTATGAGTTTAAAACATTGGTGCAAAGTTCAGAAATGCATGCATATTTTACAGAGCAAAAGAGCAGTTTCATCTGAAGTCACTCAGAACTAAACAACTAAATGAACTTACATTTACATAGAGCATTTCACATGCTTGAGAAATCTGAAAGCACCTCACATTCATATCCTGTCAATGTGTAATCACTACAGTTGTTTGCAAGTGTGACAGTCATTTAGTATACAAGTCCACATGAATGGCAATCTGATAGATGACCAGCTCCCAGAGTTAACAGACTATATAACCCTGAAGTGGGGCTTGAACTCACAACCTCTTAACCCAAAGTGAAAATAACAGCACTGAACCAAGGATAACGCCTTGCACCCCAGTGGGCCGAGGAGAAAATACAGTGTGCCCTTGTAAACCGGAGTCTAAGACATTCTGACACAGAAAACAGCAATTTAAAACCATGACTTAAAGGAGAAATTTTGAACTGGTACTTAATTGAGCAGTTAGAACTTACCAATTCTCCTCCTTGTGAGCTTGGAATGCCCTCAAGAATGATGTTTACCAGTGAAGGAAAAAATATCTACATTTTGTTCCTTATCTTCAATATTAAATAATTAAACTTTAATTCCTATCTTAAATTTGCATCCACCTTCTCTGATATTGCATTAGATTCTTGGATGAAGTGAAGTTTTAGAAAAGCAGTGACCAGCCAAGGAAGTGTTGCCTGACAAGTGAAGTTGACAAATGCAAGCAATATGTCGCCTGACCAAGTACCAAAAAACCTGTTGTTCATCAGCTGTTTACAACAAAGCTAACCATGTATCAGTAAATTAATTAATGAGCAGCAATCAACCAATTCAGACAGCAGCAAATACATCAATATTGTACCCGATTCATAAATGAATTAAATAAAGTCAACAGATCGATGGCTAGTTGTAAATGAAATGAAGGAGGCAGCAGTGAGCTAATAAAATCAGGGTGCGGCAAGTACAACAAAAGATAAATAAGCTAATGCAAGAGAGAAAACCTCAGGGATTTAATAAATAAATTAGCAGCAGCAGGCATACCAACAAAGGAATCGATGGAGACAGTAAGGACTACAGATGCTGGAAGGCAGAGGCAATAGATGTGAAGCTGGAAACGCACAGCAGGATGAGCGTTTCGGCCTGAAGCATTGACTTTCCTGCTCCTCGGATTCTGTCTGACCTGCTGGGCTTTTCCAGTTTCACCAGCTGTTTACTTTTCATTATTTACTTACCAACAGTTGATTGAAAAAGTCTCCACCTCTTTTAACTAAGAGGCTTCTTTATTCAGTGTGGCATCTGAAAGCACCCATGGATACATGCTTGTAAACATTTTTCCACTTTGAAAAATTCAGTATGTGGCTAAGGGACAGCACAGTGGCTCAGTGGTTAGCACTGTTGCCTCATAGCGCCAGAGACACACGTTCGAATTCAACCTCAGGCTTCTGCCTGTGTGAAGGCTGCACATTCTCCCCGTGTCTACGTGGCTTTCCTCCCACAATCCAAAGATGTGCAGGTCAGGTGAATTGGCCAGACTGAATTGCCCAAAGTGTTCGATGCATTAGTCAGAGGGAAATGGGTCTGGGTGGGTTACTCTTCAGAGGGTCGGTGTGGACTTGTTGGGCCGAAGGACCTATTTCCATACTGTAGGGAATCTAATCTAATCTAAATCCCCTTAACATAATCCCCTGTTTGCCTTTCTAATTGCTTGCTGTACCTACATGCCAGCTTTCAGTGACTTATAAACAAGAACAGCCAAGCTCTTTTGGACACCAAAATTTCCAATCTTTCTTCTCTATTCTACCGAAGTGGATAATTTGTCACAGGCTGACCCAAAACTGGGCAGTCAGCAACAATTACCTGGCAGTGGGATTCAGGCAAGCAGAGTCTGCAACTGGGGACTGGGATTGTGGTAGGAGCAAAAATCAAGGGGGCAGAGGGGTTCCTTGAGTCCTGTTACAAAGTGAAAAACCATGTGAACAGGGTTTAAACGCTTCGATCTGCTAAATCAGCCAAACAAAATAGGAGAAATGTATTTTAGAATCAGCAAACTCATAGCTACCAGTGGAACTTGTGGCACATCAGGTCAAGCAACTATAGATTGTATTATAAATACGAATGTGCAGGTTCAATATTAAGCACTCTTAAAAATTAATAGAAATTTGTGATGTGAAAGGGAATGGAAACTTCAGACTGAAGTCAGGAATTAAGTATTCACCACATACAGATTTTTGCTTTATATACTAATCGTCTGAAGTAGCATTATGTGGGCAAGACTAACCACAACCTCCAGGTAAGCAACATGGTAAGAGATAATGGATCATTTTGCACAACCATAATTCAGTTATAAATTTATTTGTTCAAATTTATAGTGGAAATAATCTAGATAAACTTTCCACATTCTAATTAAAACTTATAATTATTATATAGAAATTTTGGATAATAAAAGACTCTTCATGAGAACATTATTAAGTATGACACCAAGCCAAATGAGAGATTAGATTAGATTCACTACAGTGTAGAAACAGGCCCTTCGGCCCAACAAGTCCACACCAACCCTCTGAAGAGTAATCCACCCAATCCCTCTGACTGATGCCCCTAACACAATGGGCAATTTACCTGACCTGTACATCTTTGGACTGTGGGAGGAAACCGGAGCACCCGGAGGAAACTCACGCAGACACAAGGAGAATGTCCAAACTCCACAAAGACAGTTGCCCGAGGCTGGAATCGAACCTGGGACCCTGGAGCTGTGAGGCAGCAGTGCTAACCACTGAGCCACCGTATTAAAGCAAATGAACAAAGGTTGGTCAATGAGGAAGGTTTTAAGGAGTGTTTTCTGAAAAGGAGGATAGCGGGGAAACAAGGTTTAGGGAGGGAATTTTCTGGGTTTAGTGCTGAGGCAGTTGAAAAGAAGTTGAGAGGGAATGGATGGATTGAAAATTTAAAAAGGATAACAATTTTAAATTATGATGTTTCTTGACTAGAAACCATGGGTTTAGATCAGAGTGGTTCTGGAAAAACACAGCAGGTCAGGCAGCATCCGAGGAACAGGAAAATTGACGTTTCAGGCAAAAGTCCCTCATCAGGAAAAGAGGCAGGGAGCCTCCAGAGTGGATGAGGGTGGAGATGGAGGTGATGGGTCAGAGAGGCGGGTGGAGCGGATCGGTGGGAAGCCCAGGACCTCCATGTCCTCGGCAGAGTGGGAGGGGGAGTTGAAATGTTGGGCCACGGGTCGGTGGGGTTGATTGGTGCGGGTGTCCCGGAGATGTTCCCTGAAGCACTCTGCGAGGAGGTATCCAGTCTCCCCAATGTAGAGGAGGGGTCCAGTCCAGTCCCATCCCGATCCCCCCCTCACATTTATCTCTCCACCCTGGCTGCCTGTATTCCTGATGAAGGGCTTTTGCCCGAAATGCCGATTTTCCTGCTCCTTGGATGCTGCCTGACCTGCTGTGCTTTTCCAGCACCACTCTGATCTAAACTCTGGTTTCCAGCATCTGCAGTCCTCACTTTTGCCTAGATACCACGGGTGGTAACAGAAAGGGATCTTCCAAGTTAAGTCAAATGAGAGTTAAGGCTGGAGCACTAGAATTTTGGATAGGCAAGTTTAAAGGGAAAGATGACATCAAAATGAACAACTGGCCAAGGCTATAATTGAATAGCCACAAAGAGGAGGCTTTCAACAGCAGATGAGCTCAGGCACAGGCGAGTTGAGCAATGTTTTGGAAATTGAAATAAATAGCTTTCAAAATGGAAGAATGTGCGGTCAGAGCCTTACTGCAGGGTTAAATATCGCGTCAAGGTGAAACAATTTGGTTCGGCCTCAGTTGCCAAGGAGAAGGACAAAGCCGATAGCTAGATAATAGGTTTTAGGACGGATCAAAATCGATGGTTTTAGTTGTTCCAAATTTCAATTGGAGGCAAGTTTTGTTCATCCAACACCTGAGACGAAAGGGAAGTTGGAGATGAGTTGTACTTAGCAAGGCTGCATCCAACCAACAGTTATTATTTGAGAAAGATTCAACAAAGGTGGTTTTGAAGAGGGGCAACACTTGAAGAAAGAAAGTTGTCAGAAAGCCAGCTAGCAAGGGGCCCAGGGAGGTGATTCTGTGGGAATGGAGCTCAAGGGAGCAGGGAGTGGGTCTGAATGGATGAAATCAGAGATAGAGTCATAGAGATGTACAGCATGGAAACAGACCCTTCGGTCCAACCTGTCCATGCCGACCAGATAGCCCAACCCAATCTAGTCCCATCTGCCAGCACCCGGCCCATATCCCTCCAAACCCTTCCTATTCATATACCCATCCAAATGCCTCTTAAATGTTGCAATTGTACCAGCCTCCACCACTTCCTCTGGCAGCTCATTCCATACACGTACCACCCTCTGTTTGAAAAAGTTGCTCCTGAGGTCTCTTTTATATCTTTCCCCTCTCACCCTAAACCGATGCCCGCTAGTTCTGGACTCCCCGACCCCAGGGAAAAGTCTTTGTCTATTTATCCAATAGTGAAGATACTCAGCCAGATGCAGGCTCAAGGCTCAAACAGGGAGTACAAGTAGAGAAAAAAAAAGCGTAAAACACCTAACTTCAAACATTTATAAAATACATCTGTAATTTCTCACTGTTCTTTACAAAGGATATTGAACCACAAATGTTTGATATTTGCAGGCTTCCACAAAATCATGGTTTGCAACAGCATAGGCACATCTGTAAAATGGAGAAACAATAAACAAAATTACTCATTACACTTTAAAGTAGTACCCAAAAACTCGTAGGTTTGATTTCTGCCTTGTAGGTTTCATTTTCATTTGTTCTGTCCTCTACATACCATCAGTATTCGTCCATTTATAATTTCGCAGTATTTTTCATTTACCTACGAGTGAACTCAACGTTAAATTTAAAATGCAGAAACATAATGCAGTGACTAACTATCTAGGTTTTGAAATACGATGAGAAGGCTGACAACATAAATTGGTCAAAATTGCTGTCAGTGGAAAAGATCCAAAATTAATTAGCATTGATATCAGCCCAGTATAGCTATTCCTTTCACCCTTTTAAAAGGTAACAGTACTGCTCACTAAATAAAAGAGATGAGAGACATTATAAAACTAAACAGGAGAGCATGAAAAAGTGGAAAGGATAGAGCTGATGCCAGGGACTGGGAGAAATTTAAGGAGCAGCAAGGAAGGCAAAAAAAATGTGATTAACTTCAGTGAGGAACTAAAAAAGGCACTTGTGAGGGATTCAAAATTTACCAAAAAAAAAGGTATTTACGGTGAAAGAGAAGAAAAAGGGTAGGCCGGTGCAATGTGATGAAGTATAACTGAAAATGAAAATAGCATAAAACATTATTGACAAATTATCTTGTGTCAGTCTTCACAGAAAAAGAAGAAATAATAAACTTGACATTGCAAGGAAACTAATAATTAATGAAGGGATGGACTTCACTAAAATTGAAGTTAACAATAAAACAGTAGACCAAAAGAAATCCCCACAATATACTGGTTTCCACTCCAGGAGAGGAAAACAGGTGGCGAAAATGCCGTTCCTTTGACATAGTCATACAAAGCTCCCACAATTACCCCTTTAGACTGAAAACTGCAGAACCAACTCCACTAGATGGGAGATCGGTGACAACATACAGGAAGACATTAATGAACATCTGGAACATGCATATAGATGACAATAAAAAAAATGAGATTGCATATTTTGGCAAGAGGAATGCTGAATCCACATATTTCTTAGAAAACAAGTCAGCATATGTGATACAGGGATTGGCGTGGGTGCAGTTACTCCATTCATCATTAGTGATGAAGCAGGTTATTAGGGCAACAATAAAATCAGAGCATGGGAATTCCTTTCTAGAGGCATAAACTGAAAAGCTGAGGAGATGGGCAAAAGTTTCTACTCCAGCACAATCCAACCCAAAAATCCACTCATTTTCAGATTGAGATTTTGGTGAAGCCTTTGAGCACCTGTCAAGTATTATAGAAGAATACAGCGCAGTACAGGCCCTTTGGCCCTCGATGTTGCGCCGATCCAAGCCCACCTAACCTAAGGACACTGAGACTAAAGCAAAAACAGAAATTGCTGGAGAAGTGCAGCACCATGTGTGGAGAGAATTCAGATTTAACACTTTGGGTCATGTGACCCTTCCTCAGAATGATTCGGAGGATGCTGCCAGACCTGCTGAGCTTTTCCAGAAATTTCTGTGTGTGATCCTAAAGACTAAAGCAAAAACAGAAATTGCTGGAGAAGTGCAGCACCATGTGTGGAGAGAAATCAGATTTAACACTTTGGGTCATGTGACCCTTCCTCAGACCTGCTGAGCTTTTCTAGAAATTTCTGTGTGTGATCCTAATTTACAGCATCTGCAGTTCTTTCGATTTTTACATTGACACTAAAACTGGCTGCACAATTTGTATTACTGTGGCTCGTGTTCCGCTCCGTTTGGGATGGGGTTTTGAAGATCCCACCAAAAAAACAATAAACCCCAGCAGAGGTGCAAACAATTACCTCTTTGAAAACAAAGATATTTACAGAGTTCGACCATGGGGAAAAACAATTTACTGGACAAAAGACCTTAACTTTCTGAAGATGACCTGGCAGTTATGTACTCAAAGCTACCTCCTGATACACATACAATAGGTTTTTATTAACATCAAATGGCACTTGGGGCGGGGGGCTGCAGAAAGGCATGTCATCAACCACGCTTTACATGTTCTTGGAGTGGCAGAACATATCACAGAAGTGAGGGAGAGCTGCTCTCGCTCTTTCTAAATGGCAGCCTGCTTGCAGAGTTTGATTTTGACTACATTCCTGCAAGGAGACAGACAGCCTTTGATAAAAGACTCCAGCTTCACAGCAACATTACAAGAAAAAGAAGGCATCAGCTACTAACTTAAGCTGCCAACTGAGAACCGAAGACTTTCAGTAGCTGCAGCCAGACCAGACAGTAAGCTATAACCAGTGTCTTTTAGTTCTTACTGAACCCTAACCTGGCAAAAGTTAATTTCCTCAACTCTGTGATTCGTACTTCATGTTTGATTCAAATATATGTATTTGTACTCAGCTTGTGGAAGGTGGGATATATTTTCACATGCAATATTTTTACCTGGATGGACTTCAGCAGAATAAAACTAAGCAGCCTTCGCTTAATAAACAAAGGAAAACCCATTTGGCCTATTCTTTGTACATCTCGGCATATAGACAGTACACAGTGAATTCAAAATGTCTGATGTAAATAGATGAGGAGTGGGGGGTAAGCAGAGCCTTTCCATTCTTCCTCACCTGGTCATAGCTAACTCATGTAATTCATCTAACTCATGAACTTAGGCCGTATTCTAGAATGTAATGCTCTTACATTTTAAAAAATCTGTGATTTGATTGTGGCAATAATGATATTGAAGCAAATTTATTAATGCTTGAAAATTAATTTATTACATAAAGTAACATTGTGCAGAGTCAACTACATGTAAATGCACTCAATGTTAAATAACTGGAAATGAATTCACAACCATTTATAAACTCCACTAGAAAACTGAATATGGAGGTAATTTGATAGAGGTTTACTTAGTAAAGTCACCAGAGTCTTTCCAGACCATAGTATTGTTCTCTCATAACAGAGAGAGGGAGAGGGAGAGAGAGAGGGAAGGAGACAGACAGAGAGAGAGGGAGGAGAAAGAGAGAGGGGGGGAGGAGACAAACAGAGAGAGAGGGGAGGAGAGAGACAGAAAGAAAGGGAGGAGAGAGAGACAGACAGAGAGAGAGAGAGAATGGATAAGGGAGAGCGAGAGAAAGCAAAAGAATGACAGAAA
>NC_057721.1:2534022-2551895 GCF_004010195.1 Chiloscyllium plagiosum | reverse complement strand
GAAAAAAGAGAGAGAAAGAAAAACACAGAGAGAGAAAGAGATGGGAGAGGGAGAAAGAGAGAGACAGAGAGATGACTGGTGCTGGTTTATTCTGACAGTTACCATGCGTCAGGTGAGGGAAGACGTTGAGAAGGAGAGTTCTTTGTGGATCTTTCTGATCAGGTACACTTTAGAGATGAGATCTACATGCAGGAAAGAACTTAAATGGGGCCATAAATCTAATAGGGAATTCAAGAGAAACTGCTTTCCCCAGGAAGGTTGGAATATGGAAATCACAATCAGAGAGTGGTTGAAATACGTTGCAAAGCAGCATTTAAGTGGAATCTAGAACAACACAGACAAGGGAAAAGAATAGGATATGCTGATGTAGAAAGATGAAGGAGACTCATGTGGAAAACACTGCTGGGCCAAATAACCTTTTATGTGCTTTCAGTACTATGGAGTAATTGAAAATGCCAAGAAAATGGATGAAATTGGGTCATCCAATTTGGATCAGGAAAAAAAAAGATAAATCGGAGTTTCATTAAATGGTGAAAAACTAGGAACAATGGCGATCCATAGAGATTCAGTGGACAATGTGCACAGACGACTAAAATATCATAGATAAAAATTTAATCAAAATGGCAATTGACTGCAAGCCGTTGTAACTCAATGACTGGAATATAAAAGCAAATAAATATGGAGACTCCCTTTACCGTAAATGAGCCGCCACCATTTCATCATAAGGGGGTTCCAGGATCTGCTGGCATCTCTCCTCTGGACTTGCTAACTGGTTTCAAAGCAAAAACACATATCATTTGGATGTGATGTTTCCAGCCTTGGACCAAAGCAATGATCTTCATGCTCCGATAAAATTATGCGGACCTAACAATTTAAATGCACTGTACACAATTTTGCCTTGTAGTAGACTGTTCATGTTCGCAATTTTTGAGACTGTTCATGTGATTAACAGATGCTTAATGAAAACTTGCTACAGGATAAATTGAATGTTTTACTGATTTGGTGAAGGCAGTGAGTTCAGGGAAACTGGGGCTCTGTGCAGCAGAGCAGGGGAAGTTAAGTCATTCACTGGGACTATCTGAAACTGAGGAGCTTTGAAGAGGTGAATTAGAAAACCTATTGCTGTACTGTACCCGGACAGGAATGGCGTTACCCAAAAAGAAGAATGAAAATAGAAGATTAGTACAAAGGTTTACCTGTGGAGCAAAAAACTCTGGATGTCAGATTGGCTCAGTAGGTCTGGCAGCATTTCTGGATAATGGAGGTGATGTTTCAGTTGGTGAAGTGTACACTCTCTTACACTCTCCACAACTGGTGCCAGACTGTCCACCATCAAGTATTCCATTGAAACACAAGGGGGAGCAAGATTGCTTTGAAGACAGGAAAGAAAAGTATGTATTTAAAAGAAAATTTTAGATGGATACAGGGAAAGTTCTTTGCAGAGAGGCAGCACCGATTGGTTGAATATGGCAACAGGATGTGAGCATTGCTGCAAGGTCAGAATTTGTTAGCAATCCCAAATTGCTCCCATGCAAGTAATTAGGAGTCAACCACATTGCTGTGTAGTTGGAATCACAAGTAGTCACTGATCTAAAACACTGTCTCTGAAACATTATTATTTAAAGGTGGGTGATGTGGGTCTAATTGGAAAAGTGTTGCTATAGTTTAGTCTCAAAGGAACAAAGGTGTGGTTGAGGGTTTCCATGTCATTCATGAACAATTGCATCCACAAGTACTAATTATGTTATTACAGACTGCTTAGTATGTGTCATATGCTGCAACAATTGTCTCAAATAGCTTGGCTCCACTACAACTGTGTTCACAGAGGAAGTACAGTATCTTACCTGTAATCTACGGTTTGCAACATGAGGATGTTTAAATGACAAAAACTCAGCACAGGAATCACCATCCCTACTGTCGATGAACTCGAGGACCTGACAAACCAACAAGCAAGTATTAATAGATTAGCATAGGCGCCTAAGTACAGGAACTGTCCACAACTCATCCAACATGTAAATAGATTTGGATGTGAACGTAGGAAGTACAGTAAGTAAATTTGCAGGTGACACCAAAATTGGAGGTATAGTGAACAACGAAAGTTACCTCAGAGTACAACGGAATCTTGACCAGATGGACCAATGTGCCGAGAAGTGGCAGATGGAGTTCATTTAGATAAATGTGAGATGCTTTTCATTTTGGAAAAACAAATCAGGCAGGATTTATACACTTCGTGGTAAGGCTCTGGGAAGTGTTGCTGAACAAAGAGACCTTGGAGTGCAGGTTCATAGCTCCTTGAAAGTGGAGTCGCACGTAGATAGGATAGTGAAGGTGCTTGGTATGCTTTCCTTTAATGGTCAGAGCATTGAGTATAGAAGTTGGGAAGTCATGTTGCAGCTATACAGGACATTGGTTAAGCCACTTTTGGAATATTGTGTACAATTCTGGTCTCCCTACTACAAGAACGATGTTGTGAAACTTGAAAGGGTTCAGAAAAGATTTACAAGAATTTTGCCAGGGTTGGAGGTTTTGAACTATAGGGAGAGGCTGAACGGGCTGGGACTGTTTTCCCTGGACCATTGGAGGCCTTTTAGAGGTTAATAAAATCATGAGGGGCATGGATAGGGTAAATAGACAAGGTCTTTTCCCTGGGGTGGGGGAGTCCAGAACTAGAGGGCATAGGTTTAGGGTGAGATGGGAAAAAAATTAAAAGGGATGTAACGGGCAACTTTTTCACACAAAGGATGGTGAATGAATGAACAAAGAACAAAAAAAATTACAGCAGAGAAACAGGCCCTTCGGTCCTCCAAGCCTGCATTGATCCATTTCCCCTACCTAAACTTGCTGCCTATTTCCTAAAGATCTGTATCCTTATGCTCCCTGCCCATTCATGTACCTGTCTGGATACATTTTAAATGACGCTATTGTTCCTGCCTCTGCCACCTCCGCTGGCAACACGATCCAGGCACCCACTACCCTCTGTGTGAAGAACTTTCCACGCATATCTCCCTTAAACTATTCCCCTCTCACTTTGAACTCACCACCCGTAGTAATTGGGTCCCCACTCAGGAGAAAAAGCTTTTTGCTATCGATCCTGTTTCGACCTCTTGTGATTTTGTAGCCCTCAATCAGGTCCCCCCACAACTTCCATTTTTCTAATGAAAATAATCCTAATCTACTCAACCTCTCTTCATAGCTAGCACCCTCCATACCAGGCAACATCCTGGTGAACCTCTTCTGCATACTCTCCAAAGCATCCACATCCTTTTGGTAATGTGGCAACCAGAACTGTACACAGTATTCCAAACGTGACCGAACCAAAGTCCTATACAACTGTAACATGACCTGCCAACTCTTGTACTCAATACCCCGTCCGATGAAGGAAAGCATGCCGTATGCCTTCTTAACCTCCTCTGCATACTCTCCAAAGCATCCACATCCTTTTGGTAATGTGGCAACCAGAACTGTACGCAGTATTCCAAACGTGACCGAACCAGTCCTATACAACTGTAACATGACCTGCCAACTCTTGTACTCAATACCCCGTCCGATGAAGGAAAGCATGCCGTATGCCTTCTTGATCACTCTACTGACCTGCGTTGCCACCTACAGGGAACAATGGACCTGAACACCTAGATCTCTGTTTGTCAATTTTTTTGTACCTGCCAGTTCTGGTATGTAAATATAGTTTTCAACCTCTGTTTGTCAGTTTCTGCTAGAGTCATTCGCCAGGACTTTTCCATTTACTGTATAGTTCGCTCTTGAATTTGATCTTCCAAAATGCATCACCTCGCATTTGCCCAGATTGAACTCCATCTGCCATTTCTCCGCCCAACTCTCCAATCTATCGATATTCTGCTGTATTCGCTGACAGTCCCCTTCACGATCTGCTACTCCACCAAAATCTTAGTGTCATCTGCAAACTTGCTAATCAGACCACCTATACCTTCCACCAGATCATTTGTTTATATCACAAACAACAGGGGTCCCAGTACAGATCCCTGTGGAACATCACTGGTCACAGGTCTCCATTTTGAGAAGCTCCCTTCCACTACTCCTCTGTCTCCTGTTGCCCAGACAGTTCTCTATCCATCTAGCTAGTATACCCTGGACCCCATGTGACTTCAGCTTCTCCATCAGCCAACCATGGGGAACCTTATCAAACACCTTACTGAGTCCATGTTTATGACATCAACAGCCCTCCTTCATCAATCAACTATGTCACCTCCTCAAAGAATTCTATTAGGTTTGTAAGACATGACCTTCCCTGCACAAAACTATACTGCCCGTTTTCTTCCAAATGGGAACAGATCCTATCCCTCAGAATCTTCTCCAACAGCTTCCCTCCCACTGACGTCAGGCTCACCAGTCTATAATTACCTGGATTATCCCTGCTACCCTTCTTAAACAAGGGGACAACATTAGCAATTCTCCAGTCCTCCCAAGACCTCACCAATGTTCAAGGATGTTGCAAAGATGTCTGTTAAGGCCCCAGCTATTTCCTTTCTTGCTTCCCTCAGTAACCTGGGGTAGATCCCATCCAGACCTGGAGACTTGTCTACCTTAATGCCTTTTAGAATACCCAACACTTCGTCGTTCCTCATACCGACTTGACCTAGAGTAATCAAAGATCTACCTCTAACCTCAGCAACCGAGTAGAGTGAGCTTCCAGTAGAAGTGAAGGAGGCTGATACAATTACAGCATTTAACAGGCATCTGGATGGGTAAATGAAAAAGAAGGGTTTAGAGGAATATGGGCCATGCACTGGTAAATGGGACTAGATTAATTTAGGATATCTGGTTGGCACGGACAAGTTGCACCATAAGATCTATTTCCATGCTGTACATCTCTATAACTATCAGTACGTGCATACAAGGTCTCTGCATCAGTTTTCACAGTGGAAGACACCAACAGCATACTAGAACTTCAAGACAGTCAGGGGCAGAGGAATGCAGTGACCATCACTAAGGAGAAGTTGCTGAAGGTGCACGAGCTGAAAGGTCTGAAGGTGGATAAATTACCCAGTCCCAATGAACTACACCCCAGAATTCTGAAGGACATAGCTGAGGAGATTGTGGAGGTATTGGTGGTGATCTTTCAGGAATCACTGAAGACAGGGACGGTGCCAGAGGACTGGAAAATGGCTAATGTAACATCCCTGTTTAAGAAGGGAGGGAGGCAGAAGACAGGAAGCTATAGACTGGTGAGCCTGACCTCAATCATTGGGAAGATTTTAGAGTCCATTAGTAAGAACGAGACTGTGATGTACTTGCAGCTGATAAGTGGAAGGACAGGTAGTGTTGGGGAAGCAGAAAGGCTGCATAAGGACTTGGACAGGCTAAGAGAGTAAGCAAAGAAATGCTAGATGGAATACAATGTGAGAAAGTGTGAGGTTATGCACTTTGGTAGGAAGATTAGAGGTGTAGATCATATTCTAAATGGGAAAGGCTTTGGAAATCTTAAGTTCAAAGGGACTTAGGGGTCCTAGTTCAAGATTATCTTAACGTTAACATGCAGGTTCAATTGGAAGTTAGGAAGGCAAATAAAATGCTAACACTCATTGCAAGAGAGATAGAATACAAGAACAGAGATGTACTGCTGAAGCTACTTAAGGCTCTGGTCACACTGCATTTGAAATACAGAGGAACCTTGATTATCCAGCATTCGATTATCTGAATACTGGATTATCCGGCAAGATCACAAGGTCCCGATGCTTGGCTAAACTGTGTTATCTGGCATTCGATTATCTGGAATTTGATTAACCGAACAAAATACTCCCCACCTGTGGCCTTCGGATAATCGAGGTCCCTCTGTAATATGAGAAGGTTCAGAGGAGGTTCACAAGAATGATCCCGGGGATGAAACCCGTGTCATAAGAGGAATAGTTGAAGACTCTGGGTACGTACTCAGTGGAGTTTAGAAGGATGTGGGGGGGGAGGGGGCGGATTCTCATCAAAACTTATAGAATAGGGAGAAACCTGGACAGAGTGGACGTGGAGAAGATGTTTGCTCTAGCAGAACAAAGTAGGATATGAGGGCACATCCTCAGAGCGAAGGGATGACACTTTAGAACTAAGATGAGGCGAAATCACTTCAGCTGCAGAGTGATGAATCTGTGGAACTCATGGTTGTAGAAGGCTGTGGAGGCCAAAGCATTGTATTTTTTTAGAGATGGATAGGCCCTTGATTAATAAGGGGATCAAAGATACGGGGAGAAAGCAGGAGAATGGGGTTGAGAAACACACCAGTCATGATTAAATGTGGAGCAGATTAGATGGGCTGAATAGTCTAATTCTGATCCTATATCTTATGGTCTTTTGGAGCATAAACTATTAATGGAACTAGTTCAAATGCTAGCTAACAGTACTTGTATCAACTCGTAATTTTCCAAAATATAAAGAGGCTGTATTGCTCAGTGACGTCAAATTTCAAATCTTTATATTTAGTGGCATCTCTCTTTGCCATGGTAGAATTACCTGCTGTAAATACTGATTCAGCGTGATGTGTGCCATATCTGGTAGTGCTGAGTGCGATGGTTAATGTTCAGACAGCTCCAAGGGAAAGTAGCCTGAGATTATCTGAGGAGGTGTAGGGAACAAGAACATAATGAAAACAGACTGCAGTTACAATTCTGGGAGTGTTGCATTTCTTTAACTGATACAGCATTTGTTAAATTTATAGAATTAAGGAATGCTTCATATTTTTATAAACAATGGAAAATATTTGTACCATTTATCATATAGAAATCACTTCAAAGCCACTGATGTGATAATGAGTGTGGCGGTTTGAATCTCAGTGTAACCATGGGAAGACCATTGATATCACGGATGAAAGCATTGAGCATATTTGTATATGTTTATCTTATACAAATGTGCATATATCTTACTCTGTCTTATTCAGAGTAACATTAATCAGGACACTGACAAGAGAGGTTCTGGTGTACACTTATATGGGGAAGTAACTTATCCAATAGACCAGCAAGGCACTCAAAGTTTATGGATGCTGTCAAAAGAGACATGAAATCCTTCAGTCAATCAATCAAAAGGAGGAAACTCGAGCTAATGATCGATGTGAATGGTGATGTCAGCTGTGGGCAGGAAATGGGCACCATGACAACAAATGGTTTCAGAAACTCCGACACAGACATCAGCTCAGCAGACAAGTCATCAAAGGAGATCACCTGCACAACCGACAAGGGATAACTCAAGTGTGACACTTTTGAGATCTTGACTTTCCAGCAACGCTTTGTTCATCCATCAGAAGTATATCCATCAGTCTGTGATCACATCAGCCCTCAACGCTTTGAGGCTGCATTCCCATCATCTCTCACAGATGGAAAGATATAAATAAGCAGAGTACCATTAGAGTGGTAGAAAAAAATGCATTAATATTATATTCTGTCCTCCTACCATTCCTCCTCACTTCATGTATTATGCTGCTATAAGTTAGATATCTTTTTCCTGTTGCAGTACTTCACTGGGTGGGTTTTCAATTACACTGCGAATGCCAGAATGTATACCTCTCAAGTGTTCATTTCCTATCAAAAATAAACAAAAAAACACAGTACAATTGGGAATGCAGCAAGTTTTCCCACTGATTGAGCACATTCCATCACTGATCCAGTCTTGATTCTGCAGAGGGCTGAAGAACAGAGATAACATTGTGGGCTTTGCCCTGTCCAGCAGTAATATCTGATGGTTTCAGAAATTCAAACAGAAGGTCAGATTCAGGGCATCAGAGATGAGGACACACTCCACTTTCAATCTACTCGGTTGGCCCAGTGTAGATCAGATACAATTATCAAGCCAAGGGGCAATATAATGAATGATTGGGATGTATAGACATTGTACTAATTGTAACCCTATAAAACAGCCTAGAATCTGCTTCTTCTTCTAAGCTCAGCACATGCACGGAGCCAAGTCTGAAAGTGCATACACTCAACAATTCCATTATGCCTGTACCATTATAATCGTATTCATACAGAATATTCATAAATCATCATATAGAATCATTAAATCCATGCGCTCCACGATTTCTACCTTGGCAAACATGAATGCTCTAAGTACCAGCATTAATTCCTTTTCAATCCAATTGCAGGGCTACAGATCTTGAATGACCACACATCCCACATCCAGGAAACAAAAATCTTTTCACTTTTGATTCTTTAGTTTCTTTCAATCCTACCAACAGTTACCATTCTGTTCTGCCTTCAACTATATCATGGTTTAATTCACTTTGTATATTGAATAAGTCAAGACATACCGCACAGAAACAGGCCATTCAGCCAACCAATTACACTTCAGTTGGACCTCCCGCCATCTTCTTTCACCTAAATCTACCGTCATAATCCTCTATTCCTTTCTCCCTCATTTGCCTCTTAAATGAACCTATACCAATCTCTTTACCCATTCTTTATGGGAACGACTTCTAAGTCCTCACCATTCTTTTTGTGAAGAAATTTCCCCAAATTCCCAGTTTGACTTCTCGGACTTCTTTTTATTTGATGGCCTCGAGTTTTCCACAAGAGAAAACATTCTCTCTGTATCCATTCTTCCATAACTTTGAAGTGGTCTATTAGGTCTCCTCTCAGCAGGAGGTCAGTGTTGTAGTGTTTAGTGTCCCTGCCTCTGAGGTAGGAGCTCCAGATTCAAGCCCCCACTCTAGGATTTGACAGTCAAAGAAGGTGCTTTCATATCATCACCGAACAGATTGATTATCCACTTATAAATTCTTCCAACACACCAATGGGCTGGTGATAAAAGAGTGAGTGTTTTTTGGTCAGCCACACTATGGTTCCCAGCCCACGATAAAAAGGAAGGTTAGCAGCAGAAAGGGCGTACTGTTGCTAAGTCCAAAAATTGGACAGAAGATTATCAGAAAGAGTTGAGGCAACAACGCTGAGATAAATAGGCCATCTCTCAGTCCTTTGCTTAGGTCAGAAATTACACAACACCAAGTTGTAGTCCACCAGGAAGTCACAAGCTTTCCTGCTCTTTTGTCCGATGAAGTGACTTGTCCAGCACAGGCGCCTCCATTCTTTTATTAAAAATCAAGGTAAAAGAAACCTAACTCAATCTTTTCCTGATATGTTAACCCACACAGCCCTAGCATCATCTGAGTCAATCTTACCTGTATCTTGTTCAAGATCTTTACACCTTATGATTACCAGAACTTCACACAGTATTTCAATGCAGGTTTAACATGAAACTTCTCTACTTTTCAATTCTGTCTCTCAAAAATATTAAAAAGGTCAAACCAGGTATAAGAATTTACTGTCATTATAACCCTCTGCATAACTTTTAGTAATTGATGTGTTTGGACACTCAGATCTCTCTGTTCCTCAACCGCATTTCTCCTTAAACCTTCAAATAATTTATTATCTTTCTCCCAAAATGCAATACCTCACGAGTATTCATATTGAACTTTATTTGCCAATTATTTGCCTTTTTGCCAATTTATTGATGCCCTGCTGTAACTCTCCTCAGCATAGATATCTATCCTCTGCATTCTGGTGTCATCTGCATATTTAGAAATTGTGCTTTTAATTCTAATGCCCAAATCATTAGTTTAAATTGTGAACAGCAGAAGCTCCAGAACTGAACATCGTGACTCCACTTATATACTGTGGAACCAAAGATCTATGCTGAAACTTTCAATTGGTCCAACAGTATCAGCAGTTTCTCTTTGAATTGAGTCCAGATTTCCATGCATCTTCATGTCCTCACCCCCCCCCTATTCTCTGCTCCTTCCCAGCCCAATTCCCTCTCTGTCCCACTGTCCTCTCCCTTTGCTGCCCTGTTCTCCCGCATTTGAGCCAGTTCTTCACTCCATTTTGATTTCCCCTCCCTCTCCCATTCTCATCTCACTTCACTATCTTATTCTGTGCCCCATTCTCTCAGCATTGTTACTGTCCTGAAGCAGGCCAGTCAGTCCAACGTGCCTGTATCTGTTCAGTTTCCCAGTTCTAAACTGCTGTCTTTTCCCTTCATTACACACTGTTTCAATCCAAATACCCATTCAATGCCCTCTTAAATGCCTCAATTGAATCTGCCTCCAGCACATTTCCGGGCACTGCATTCCAAACTCTAACTACTGCCCATGCTTAGCCCCCTTCCTTAACCCATCTCCCTTTCTGCCTCGTTTCTCTCTCTCCTCTCCACCTCAGCGAGTTAGATGACAGGCAAGGTATCAAGGACTGGGAGCAGGGCAGAGCAAGAATTCTTGACAAAATGGCAGCTTGGTAGCATCCAACATTAGGGACATCTGTGAAAACCAGCTAGTTCAATTCCAAAGCATTGAAATGTTAAGATTTTGTGCAAGAGAACAAAGCTTTAGGTTGAAGCTGGTAGAAAATTCTAAAAAACTGCTTCACTTTAAGATGACAAGGAAGTTGAGAAATATATATCAAAACTTAAGTAATCTGAAAATAAAAATGTCTTTTAATTACAGAGGAACGTCGATTATCTGGAATTTGATTATCCAAAAATCGGATTATCTGGCAAGATCGCAAGCCGGAATTCGATTAACCGAATGTAATACTCCCCACCAGTGTCCTTTGGATAATCAAGGTTCCTCTGTATATCGTAATGACTCCTTGTCTGAGTCAACAAGATCCCATTGCTTGGACTAGAGCATAAAACCTAGGTTCATATGTCAGCGGAGATGCTCATCTCAAAAAGGGTCCAGAGACAAGACTGAGAACATTGTCAAAGGCATTGGCTGAGGACTGAGGAAAGATCAGAGGAACAGCAGGAAAACAAAATTAATGACAGATGACTCTAGTTAAGAAAGCACAATTTTGATGGAGTTATACTGGAGCTTGCACGAGTTGGTTGGAGTAGTTGGTTTGCAGACAAAGGGAGCTCTGGCAAGTGTGAGGCCTGTAAAAGTGAGATAGCTAGAGTTCAAGGTCTATATGTTCCTGTGAGGGTGAAGGGTGAGGATGGCAGGAATAGGGAACCCTGAATATTGAGATATTGAGGCTGTGACCAGAAAAAAGGAGGGGGCATGGCTCAGGTACAGGCAGCTGGGATCAAGGGAATCCCTGGAGGTATAAGGGAATACAGGATTGACTGAAGGAGGAAATCAGGAGGGTGAAATAGCCTTGGCTGAGAAGGTTAGCGTGAATCCAAAGAGGTACTTTAAGTATATTAAAGGAAAAAGAATAACTAGAGAGAGAGAATAGGGCCCCTCAAGGACTAAGTGAACATGTATGCACAGAACCACAGGGGATGGGCAAGGTTCTCAATGAATATTTCGCCACTGTGTTTACAATGGAGAAAGATATGAACACTTGGGCACTTGGGGATGTTAATGGTGATATCTTGGGGACAGTCCATACCAAATTAGAGGTGGTGTTGGATGTATCCGAATGTATGAAGGTGGATAAATCTCCTAGTCCTGAACAGACATATCCAAGAACACTGCAAGAGGCTAGGTAAGAAATTGCAGGGACCCTGGCTGATATTTATGCATCACCCTTAGCCATGGATGAGGTGCCGGAAGACTGGGAGGGTGGCGAATGTTGTGCCCTTATTCAAGAAGGGCTGCAAAGAAAAGCCTGGAAACTGTAGACCAGTAAGCTTAACATCTGTGGTGGGTGAGTTACTTAATAAGATTGTGAGGGATAAGATATACATGCATTTGGAAAGATAGGGTTTGACTAGTAGTCAGCATGGCTTTGTGCATGGGAGATCATGCCTCACTAATTCGTTAGAGGTCTTTGATGAAGTGACCAGGAAGGTAGACATAATCTATGTGGAGCTGAAAATGTGTTGCTGGAAAAGCGCAGCAGGTCAGGCAGCATCCAGGGAACAGGAGAATCGACGTTTCGGGCATAAGCTCTTCTTCAGGAATGAAGGAAAGGTATATACTGCAGGGCAAGATTATAGCTGGGGGAAAGGCAATTATGATGCGATTAGGCAAGATTTAGGATGCATAGGATGGGGAAGGAAACTGCAGGGGATGGGCACAATTCAAATGCTGAGCTTATTCAAGGAACAGCTACTGCGTGTCCTTGATAAGTATGTACCTGTCAGGCAGGGAGGAAGTGACTGAATGAGGGAGCCATGGTTTACTAAGTAAGTTGAATCTCTTGTCAAGAGGAAGAAGGTGGCTTATGTTAGGATGAGATGTGAAGGCTCAGTTAGGGCACTTGAGAGTTACAAGTTAGCCAGGAAAGATCTAAAGAGAGGGCTAAGAACAGCCAGCAGGGGACATGAGAAATCATTGGTGGATAGGATCAAGGAAAACCCAATGGCTTGCTCTCCGGATATCAGGAATAAAAGAATGACAAGAGGAAGGTTAGGACCAATCGAAGACAGGAGTGGGATGGTGTGTGTGGAGTCAGAGGAGTAGGGGAAGTCCTAAATGAATATTTTTCGTCAGTATTCACACATGGAAAAATACAATGTGGTCAAGGAGAATACTGAGAAACAGGCTACTAGATGAGACAGGACTGAGGTTCACAAGGAGGAGGTGATAGTCAACATGGTTTTGTGAAGGGTAGGTTGTGCTTCACAAACCTTATCGAGTTCTTTGAGAAGGAGATCAAACAGGTGGATGAGGGTAAAGTGGTTGATGTGGTGTATATGGATTTCAGTAAGGTGTTTGATAAGGTTCCCCATGGTAGGCTATTGCACAAAATACAGAGGCATGGGATTGAGGGTGATTTAGCAGTTTGGATCAGAAATTGGCTCACTGAAAGAAGACAGAGGGTGGTGGTGGTTGATAGGAAATATTCATCCTGGAGTTAATTTACTAGTGGGGTACTACAAGGATCTGTTTTGGGGTCACTGCTGGTTGTTATTTTTATAAATGACCTAGCTGAGGACGTAAAAAAATGGGTTAGTAAATTTGCAGATGACACTAAGGTCGGTATCATTGTGGATATTACTGAAGGATGTTGCAGGTTACAGAGGGTCATAGATAAGCTGCAGAGCTGGATTGAGAGGTAGCAAATGGAGTTTAATGTGGAAAAGTGTGAGATGATTCACTTTGGAAGGAGCAACAGGAATGGTAAGATATTTGGTAGTGTAGATGAGCAGAGAGATCTCAATGTCCATGTACATAGATACCTGAAAATTGCCACCCAGGTTGATAGGGTTGTTAAGAAGGAATATGGCGTGTTAGCTTTTATTGATAGAGGGATCGAGTTTCAGAGCCACGAGGTCATGTTGCAGCTATACAAAACTCTGGTGCAGCCGCACTTGGGAGTATTGAGTATAGTTCTGGTCACCGCATTATAGGAAGACTGTAGAAGCTTTGGAAAGAGCTCAGAGGCAATTTATTAGGATGTTGCCTGGTAGGGAGGGAAGGTCATATGAGGAAAGACTGAGGGAATTGAGGCTGTTTTCATTAGACAGAAGGTTGAGAGGTGAGTTGAGATGTATAAGATAATCAGAGGATAAAATAGGGTGGACAGTGAGAGCCTTTTTCCTTGAATTGTGATGGCTAGCATGAGGGGACATAGCTTTAAATTGAGGGATGATAAATATAGGACAGATACCAGGGTAGTTTCTTTACTCACAGAGTAGTCGGGGCATGGAACACACTACCTGCAACAGTAGTAGACTCACCAACTTTAAGGGTATTTAACTGGTCATTGGATAAACATGTGGATGAAAATGGAATAGCGTAGGTTAGATAGGCTTCAGATTGGTTCCAAAGGTTGGCACAACATCAAGGGCCGACGGGTGTATACTGCACTGTAATGTTCTATGCTCTCTGAAAATAGCATCACCAGGTAGACAGGGCAGTGAAGGCGGCTTTTGGCACACTGGCCTTCATCAGTCAGGGAATTGAGTATAGAAGTTGGGAAGTTATGTTACAGTCATACAGAATGTTGGTGAGGCTGCATTTGCTGAGTATTGTGCTCAGTTTTGGTCACCTTGGATGTTATTAAACTGGAAAGATTGCAGAAGACATTTACAAGGATGTTGCCAGAACTCAATGGTATGAGTTATAGGGACAGGTTGGACAAGCTAAGACCTTTTTTCCTGTACAGCATAGAAGTGTGAGGGGAGTGTATAGAGGTGTATAAGATCATGAGAAGCATGGATAAGGTGAATGCACTCAGTCTTTTCCCCAGGGTTGGGGATTCGAGGACTAGAGGGCATCAGTTAGAGGGGAATAAATAAAAAAGGGAACCTGAGGGTGGTATGCATATGGAATGAGCTGCCAGCAGAAGTGGTTGAGGCAGGTACATTAACAACATTTAAAAGGCATTTGGACAAATACATGGATAGGAAAGGATTTGAAGGATATGGGACCAAGTGCAGTGAATTGGGGTTAACATGGATGGACATTTTGAGTGGTATGGACCAGTCTGGGCAAAAGGCCTGTCTCCGTGCTGTAGGACTCTCTGACTCTACGATAATGGGTCGTATGACTTTTACTTCTCTGACATTTTGATGATTCAATAAATGACTACTTCAACATATTTCCTTGATGATTCAATAAATGACTACTTCAACATATTTCCATTTTCTTTTTTCAAATTGTACTGAGTAGCTGCATCACCATGCACTATCAAACATAGTCAGAAACATAACATGGAACTACTCCGGGCAAACTGAAAATTTGATTTTATTCAACATTGCTTTGGAAATGATCAAAGTTCTCAGTCACAATATGATAACATTTCATGTTCGGTGTGTGTAATCCTTTTTGAGTTCAGTGCTGTCCTGCATTGTAAGCACAGCTCTTTCATCAAACGGTTTCAAATAACTCGGTGAAAATACAAAGATGAGCACGAGCTTCATGCCTGCTACTGAATCAAGGGTCGATGCTTAACAGCTATGATTAAAAACCTACAGTTTGCTTCGGAATACCTTCGATTCAATTTAAGATAATAAACAAGTAACCATTTGGCCTACATTGTACTTTCGTAAAAATAGAAGACTATAGATTTCCAACTCTTAGACAATATTATTTTCAGCTTATCGACTTAGTTGGCAATCTGTTATGAGAGTCAAGATAAGGATTAAAATTTCTCAATGCATGCAAATGTGGTTAAAGTGCATGAGAAAGTTTCTATATACAAATTACCGAGGGAAGTGAGAGAGGAAACAGCTGGGGCTTTAACAGATATCTTTGCAGCATCCTTGAACACGGGTGAGGTCCTGGAGGGCTGGAGAATGGCTAATGTTGTCCCCTTGTTTAAGAAGGGTAGCAGGGATAATCCAGGTAATTATAGACCACTGAGCCTGACGTCAGTGGTAGAGAAGATACTGAGGGCTAGGATCTATTCCCATTTGGAGGAAAATGGGCTTATCAGTGATAGGCAACATTGTTTTGTGCAGGGAACGTCATGTCTTACAAACCTAATAGAATTCTTTGAGGAGGTGACAAAGTTGATTGATGAAGGAATGGCTGTAGATGTCATATACATAGACTCAGTAAGGTGTTAGATAAGGTTCCCCATGGTAGGCCAATGGAGAAAGTGAAGTCACATGGGGTCCGGGGTGTACGAGCTAGATGGAAAGAGAACTGGCTGGGCAACAGGAGACAGAGAGGAGTAGTGAAAGGGAGTTTCTCAAAATGGAGACCTGTGCCCAGTGGTGTTCCACAGGGAAACATGCTGGGAACCCTTGTTGTTTGTAGTATATATAAATGATTTGGAGAAAGGTATAGGTGGTCTGATCACCAATCTTAGTGTCATCTGTAAACTTGCTAGAGTAACAGATAATGAAGGGGACTATCAAGGAATGCAGCAGAATACAGACAGATTGGAGAGTTGGGCAGAGAAATGGCAGATGGAGTTCAATCCAGGCAAATGTGAGGTGATGCATTTTGGAAGATCCAATTCAAGAGCGAACTATGCAGTAAATAGAAAAGCCCTGGGGAAAATTGATGTGCAGAAAGATCTGGTTGCTCAGATCCATTGTAGCCTGAAGGTGGCAACGCAGATCATTAAAGTGGTCAAGGAGGCACAGGGCATGCTTTCCTTCATCAGACAGAGTATTGAGTACAAGAGTTGGCAGGTCATGTGACAGTTGAATAAGACTTTGGTTGGGCCACATTTGGAATACTGCGTACAGTTCTGGTCACCACATTACCAAAAGGATGTGGATGCTTTGGAGAGAGTGCAGAGGAGGTTCACCAGGATGTGGCCTGATAAGGAGGGTGCTAGTTATGAAGAGAGGTTGAGTAGATTAGGATTATTTTCATTAGAAAAACGGAGGTTGATGGGGGACTGACTGAGGTCTACATAATCATGAGAGGTACAGACAGCGTAGATAGCAAGCTTCCCCCCCCCCACCAAGACTGGGGGACTCAATTACTAGGGATCACAAGTTCAAGGTGAGAAGGGAAATGTTTAAGGGAGATATATGTGGAAAGTTCGTTACACAGAGAGTAGTGGGTGCCTGGAAAGCATTGCCAGCGGAGGTGGCAGAGGCAGGCATGACAGCATCATTTGAGATGCATCTAGACAGATATATGAGTGGGCAGGGAGCAAAGGGATACAGACCATTAGAACATGGACGACAGGTTTAGATAGAGAATCTAGATTGGCGCAGGCTTGTAGGGCTGAAGGGCCTGTTCCTGTGTTGGAATTTTCTTTGTTCTTTGAGAATTATTTTACCATGGCATTCCAACAATAAACCAGAGTTTAGTGAAGCACCTTACAATCATAAGAAACCAGTACCCACATAAACCAACACAAACAACAAACATCATGTCCAAGTCACAATGAAGATAGCGACTATTATTAGCAAACAAGTTATTTTTTTTATTCTTTTTTGATATCACTATTTGCCCTTGACAAAATGGTGATGAGCCATAACAAAATGACCCAAGACAATTGCCAATGCACTCTAAAGAAGATGACACAAAGCCACATTAGTGAGCACAGATTTGGGAGTCAACATGTTCAAGAGCTTTGGAGAGGAAAGGGAGGTTGGAAGAGATACGGTAATTTCCAAGGATAATCAAGTAAAGGATTGTAATTTTGAGGAGAGTGATGCTGACACATTTAAAAGAGAGAAACAATACCTGGAGAGAAAGAACTAATAACTCTATTGGCTAACACATGGGGAGAAAGGGAATTAGTGAGAATAGGGTTTACAGCACAGGAGCTGGGCGGAAGTGAGGACTGCAGCTGCTGGAGATCAGAGTCGAGAGTGTGGTGCTGGAAAAGCACAGGAGAATAGGGTTTACAGCACAGGAGCTGGGCGGAAGTGAGGACTGCAGCTGCTGGAGATCAGAGTCGAGAGTGTGGTGCTGGAAAAGCACAGCAGGTCAGGCAGCATCCGAGGAATAAAGGGTCGATGTTTTGGGCAAAAGCCCTGCATCAGGAATTACGCTGAGAGCTGAGGGGGTGGTGGGATAAATGGGAGGGGGGATAGGGCTGGAGGGAAGGTAGTTGAGATGGAGGTGGGGGTAATGGTGATGGGTCGGAGAGGAGCATGGAGCAGATAGGTGGGAAGGAAGTCAGACAGATAGGACAGGTCATGAGGGCGGTGCCAAATTGTAAGGTTTTAAAAGAGTGATGGAAAAGGATCTAAAAGTTGAAGTTCTAAATTGGAGAAAGGTCAATTTTGACGTTATTAGGCAAGAACTTTCAAAAGCAGATTGGAGGCAGATGTTCGTAGGTAAAGGGACGGCTGGAAAATGGGAAGCCTTCAGAAATGAGAATCCGGAGAAGGTATATTCCTGTCAGGGTGAAAGGGAAGGCTGGTAGATATAGGGAATACTGGATGACTAAAGAAATTGAGGGCTTGGTTAAGAAAAAGAAGGCAGCATATGTCAGGTATAGACAGGATAGATCGAGTGAATCCTTAGAAGGGTATAAAGGAAGTAGGAGTATACTTAAGAGGGAAATCAGGAGGGCAAAATGGGGACATGAGATAGCTTTGGCAAATAGAATTAAGGA
>NC_057721.1:2527403-2533305 GCF_004010195.1 Chiloscyllium plagiosum | reverse complement strand
GAGTGCAGGTTCATAGCTCCTTGAAAGTGGAGTCGCAGGTAGATAGGCTAGTGAAGGTGACGTTTGGTGTGCTTTCCTTTATTGATCAGAGTATTGAGTACAGGAGTTGGGAGGTCATGTTGTGGCTGTACAGGACATTGGTTATGCCACTGTTGGAATATTGCATGCAATTCTGGTCTCCTTCCTATGGGAAGATGTTGTGAACCTTGAAAGGGTTCTGAAAAGATTGACAAGGATGTTGCCAGGGTTGGAGGATCTGAGCTAAGGGAGAGGCTGAACAGGCTGGGGCTGTTTTCCCTGGAGCGTCGGAGGCTGAGGGGTGACCTTATAGAGATTTACAAAATTATGAGGGGCACGGATAGGCAAAGTCTTTTCCCTGGGGTCGGGGAGTCCAGAACTAGAGGGCATAGGTTTAGGGTGAGAGGGGAAAGATATAAAAGAGACCTCAGGGGCAGCTTTTTCACGTAGAGGGTGGTTCGTGTATGAAATGAGCTGCCAGAGGAAGTGGTGGAGGCTGGTACAATTGCAACATTTAAAATGCATTTGGATGGGTATATGAATAGGAAGGGTTTGGAGGGATATGGGCCGGGTGCTGGCAGGTGGGACTAGATTGGGTTGGGATATCTGGTCGGCATGGACGGGTTGGACCGAAGGGTCTGTTTCCATGCTGTACATCTCTATGACTCTAACTTGGATTAGGTGGGGGGAGGGGAAATGTGGAAACTGGTGAAATCCACACTGATGCCATGGCATTGGAGGGTCCCGAGGTGGAAGATGAGGCGTTCTTCCTCCAGGCGACGGGAGGTTAGGGAGTGGCCATGGAGGAGGCTGAGGACCTGCATGTCCTTGGCAGAGTGGGAGAGTGAGGTGAAGTGTTTACCACGTGGTGGTGGGGTTGGTTGTTGCAAGGTCTTGGAGATGTTCTCTGAAGCGCTGTGCAAGTAGACGCCCTGTGTCCCCAGTGTAGAGGAGACGGCATCGGGAGCAACGGATCCAGTAAATGACATGTGTGGAAGTGCAGGTGAAACGCTGATGGATGTGGAAGGCTGCTCTGGGGCCTGGGACGAAGGTGAGGGGGGGAGGTGTGGGCGCAGGTTTTGCAATTTCTGCGGTGGCAGGGGAAGGTGTCCGGAAGGGAGGGTGGGTTGGTGGGGGGGCGTGGACCTGATGAAGGAGTTGCGGAGAGAACAGTCTTTTCAGAAATTAAATAAGTGGAGAGCACAGGAGCTGGGTCTCATAGACAAGGTGAGCTTAGAGAGGGCATGAGAGGAAATAACAAAGATCATAGAACTCCCTACAGTGTGGAAACATGCTCTTTGGCCCAACAATTCCACACGGACCTTCCAAAGAGTAACCTGCCCAGACTAATTCCCCTGCCCAATTACTCCACATTCACCCTTGACTAATACACCTAACACACACATCCCTAAACACTACAGGCAATTTAACATGGCCAATTCACCTGACCTGCACATCTTTGTACTGTGGGAGGAATTTGAAGCACCTGGAGGAAACCCACGCAGACACGGGGAGAACGTGCAAACTCCACACAGACAGTCACCATAGACTGGGTCCCTGGTGCTGTGAGGCAGCTGTGCTAACCACTGAGCCATCCCAAAAAAAAGAGAACGATGCAAGTTCAGAATTAGGTAATGGGCACTTTAAATGAAGTTCAGTCAGTCGGCTGGGAAGGGAGGGACAGGCAAAAGCAAGTGAAGCAATCTCGGTGCATAAGAAATCCATGAGCTCTTCGCATTTACTGTTGGAAGGGAATATGGCAGTGGAGCTTAAGTAGATGGCATGGAGTAAAGAAGCAAGGGGTCATCTACCAAACAGGACTACTTGTGTGCCAAACCGCATAAACAGCAAGTGATAGAGCTAAGTGATCCCACGACCAACAGATCAGATCTGAGCTCTGCAGTCCTTCCACATCCAGTTATGAATGGTGGGGAAACAACTCACTGGAGGAGGCTGCACAAATATGCCCATCCTCAATGATGGAGGAGCCTAGCACATCAGGACAAAAGATAAGGCTGATGCATTCACAACAACCGTCAGTAAGAAGTGCCGTGTCGATAATCATCTTGGGCTCCTCCAGTGGTCCCCAGCATCACAGATACCAGCCTCCGGCCGATTCGATTCACTCCATGTGATATCAAGAAACAGCTGGAGGCACTGGATACTGCAACGGCAATGGGCCTTGATAACATTCTGGCAACAGTACTGAGGACCTGTGCTCCAGAACTTGCCACTCCCCTAGCCAAGCTCTTCTAGTACAGTTACAACACTGGCATCTACCCGACAATGTGGAAAATTGCCCAGGTATGTCATGCACATAAAATGCAGGACAAATCCAACACGGCCAATTACCGCCCAGTCAGTCTACTCTCCATCATCAGTAGAGTGATGGAAGGAGTCATCAACAGTGCTATCAAGCAGCATCTTCTCAGCAATAACCTGCTCAGTGATTCCCAGTTTGGGTTCCACCAGGGTCACTCAGCTCCTGATCTCATTGCAGCCTTGGTTCAAACATGGACAAAAGAGCTGAATTCTAGAGGGAAGGAGAGAGTGACAGCCCTTGACATCAAGGCAGCATTTGACTGAGTTTGACATCAAGCAGACCGGCCAAAACTGGCATCAATGGATATGAGGGGGCAAACACTCCGCTGGTTAGAGTCATACTAGGCACAAAGGAAGATGGTTGTGGTTGTGGAGGGTCAGTCATCTCAGCTGCAGGACATCTCTGCAGGAGTCCCTCAGGGTAGTGTCCAAGGCCCAACCATCTTCAGCTGCTTCCTCAATGACCTTTCCTCGGTCATAAGGTCAGAAGTGGGGATGTTCGCCAATGATTACACAATGTTCAGCACCATTCACGATTCCTCAGATACTGAAGCTCAAATGCAACAAGATCTGGACGATGTCCAGGCTAGAGCCGACAAGTGGCAAGTAACATTCACGCCACACAAATGCCAGACAATAAGAGACACTTGAACCACTGCCCCTTGACATTCAACGATATTACCATCACTGAATCCCCCACTGTCAACATCCTTGGATTACCATTGACCAGAAACTCAACTGGACTCACCATAAACACAGTGGCTACAAAAGCAGGTCAGAGATGAGGGAGACTGCAGCAAGTAATTCACCTGACACCACAAAGTCTATCCACAATCCACAAGGCAGAGGAGTATGATGGAATACTCCCCACTTGCCTGGATGGATGCAGCTCCAACAACACAAGCAGCTTGACACCATCCAGGACAAAGCAACCCACTTGATTGGCACCACATCCACAAACATTCAATCCCTCCACCACCAGCACTCAGTAGCAGAAGTGTGTACCATCTACAAGGTGCCCTACAGAAATTCACCAAAGATCCTCAGACAGTAGCTTCCAAACTCACGACCACTTCCATCTAGAAGGATAAGGGCAGTAGGTACTTGGGAACACCACCACCTGCAAGTTCCCCTCCAAGCCACACACCACATGGACTTAGAGATATACTACCGTTCCTTCATAGTCGGTGGATCAAGATCCTGGAATTCCCTCTGTACCGGCATTGTGGGTCAACCCAAAGCAAGTGGACTGCAGTGATTCAAGAAGGCAGCTCACCATCACCTTCTCAAGAGCAGGTAGGGATGGGCTATCAATACTGGCCAGCCAACAACACCCACATCCCACAGATGAATAAAAAAAAACTTTGCATTTCAAAATGACAGTGGGTACCCCGACCAGTTGTGCACAATATTTTTTTTTCCCAAGAGTGTCTGCTATGTGCTTCAGTTATCACTGGACATCTGCTAAACTCTGGAGTTCCTTCCTTTATTGTGCCTATTTCTTCAAAACAGCCCTTAAAAAATAAACTTTCCAAAAAAGCTGTTACCCACCTGCACCAATCCTTCGTTCATTAGTCAGACAGCTCCTGTGGAGGGATAAAACATCACACTGGTACAATAGTTTACCCATTGCAAATGATACAGTATTTCCTCAGGCTGTTCCAATACTGCACCCACCCTTCACCACCATCCCCATCTTTCCCTCTCATCAACTGCTTCAACATTGTTCCTCAAGGAACCGTAAACTGTGGGACAGGACAAACGACAGAAAAAAACCACAGTGACCAGGGGAGATCAGTTCCTGGTGTTTTGGACACCTAGTGGTGGGCGTTACTACCTTCAATCTGGAGAAAGGGGTCCTGTGTGGAAATGGGAGCTGGAACTCAGCTGAGTCCCTGACTGAGCCTGGCCTGAACTTCTGGTTAAAGAATCATAGAACAGGTCACATTACAGAAAGAGGCCATTCAGCCCAAAGCATTTTTGTTTTCCAAAATGATATAATCCTCTCGGGGCTGAATCGCCATCCTCCCGGCAACAGGAGCAGTTTCACCTTATCTCCAATGTCCAGACCATTCATGATTTTGAACATCTCTGCCAAACCACCGTCCAACTTTCCATTCTACAAGGAGAGCAGTCATGACTTCTCCAAACTATCCATGTTACACGTCTGTGCAACCAGGATGGTGACGGGAAAGGGGTGAGCTGCTGAGCATGAAGAGCATGCATGCACAGAGACATTCAGTCGAGGCAGAAGAGAAAAGGACAGACAGCATTCCTGACAGGACATGTCCCAGGTTACGAGTCCATTAAGTACAGCATAGCCTTTATTCTGCACTCTCTCTGCAGCCTTCATGTTGTTCCTGGAGAATTGCACCCAAGTCTCTAGCTGAGGTCTAACCAGCATCTTCTCCGAGTTCACCATCACCTTCATGAACCCCATTAATAAGGTTTGTGAGAAGATTTGTAGCTTGGGTGCTCGTTGATGTGGTTCTGTTCTGTATAATCACTATAAATGCAGGAGGAAACATCACAGAAGCGCTTCACAGGATAAGCACTGAGGATATCACCTAAACCGGGGACGAAACGTCTGCAACACGAATTCCCATTTCCCAGCTCAGCGAACAGAACCACAACCCCATTAATAAATTTGAGGGCACCCACCCGCACTAATCCTTCTTTCATGTGTCAGACTGCACTCCCATGGAGGTATAAAACATCAAACTGGCACACAGCTAACTCAATATCTTCGCAAATAATCCCAAACGATACTGTATTGCCCCGGTCTGTGCTGATACTGCACGGCCCCTCTCCCCACCGCCAAACCACCAACCTTCCCTCTCACCCACTGCTTCAACATTATTCCTCGGGAAATACTCTAGTTACTGCTCTCTCCGCCCATCTTCAACCCTTCATGACTTACAGCTGAAATCACAATGGACTTCCAGCGTTTTTTGATTTCAGGAGATTCCAACAGCTGCAGTGACTGCCCCAGCTATGCCTGCCTCTTCGTAGGATATGTGGAACAGTCCATCTTGCGCAGCTACACTGGCACCACCCCCCACCTTTTCCTCTGCTACATCGATGACTGTATCGGCGCTGCCTCGTGCTCCCATGATGAGGTTGAACAGTTCATCCACTTTACCTACACCTTCCACCCCGACCTCAAATTCACCTGGACCGTCTCAGACTCCTCCCTCCCCTTCCTAGACCTTTCCATTTCTATCGCGGGTGACCGAATCAACGTGGACATTTACTATAAACCGACTGACTCCGACAACTACCTAGACTACACCTCTGCTCAGCCTGCCCCCTGTAAAAACGCCATCCCATATTCCCAATTCCTTCGTCTCCGCCGCATCTGCTTCCAGAAGGACCAGTTCCAAAACCGTACAACCCAGATGGCCTCCTTCTTGAAGGACCGCAATTTCCCGCCAGACGTAGTCAACGATGCCCTCCACCGCATCTCTTCCACTTCCCGCTCCTCCAACCGCCACCAGGACAGAACCCCACTGGTCCTCACCTACCACCCTACCAACCTCCACGTACAACGTATCATCCGCCT
>NC_057721.1:2525833-2527130 GCF_004010195.1 Chiloscyllium plagiosum | reverse complement strand
CTAGGAATCCTCCAACCACAAGGGATGAACTCGGGTTTCACCAGTTTCCTCATTTCCCCTCCCCCCAC
The DNA here is from genome assembly GCF_004010195.1 of Chiloscyllium plagiosum. NCBI lineage: Eukaryota > Metazoa > Chordata > Chondrichthyes > Orectolobiformes > Hemiscylliidae > Chiloscyllium > Chiloscyllium plagiosum. The sequence continues at coordinate 2,527,062 of NC_057721.1, read as the reverse complement.
CTTGTCTCAGTCAAATCCATCGAATTCAGCACCGCCTTCCTAACCTGCAATCTTCTTCCCGACCTCTCCGCCCCCACCCCAGTCTGGCCTATCACCCTCACCTTGACCTCTTTCCACCTATCACATTTCCGACGCCCCTCCCCCAAGTCCCTCCTCCCTACCTTTTATCTTAGCCTGCTGGACCAACTTTCCTCATTCCTGAAGAAGGGCTAATGCCCGAAACGTCGATTCTCCTGTTCCCTGGATGCTGCCTGACCTGCACCACTCTCTAATCTTCACTCTCCTGTAATACACATGTACATATAACACCCAGATGGTTTTTTGCTCCTGAAACTTTCCCTCCCTCCCTTTATTGGCCCTGATTTAAAGCCCCTTACCGTTCTGCTGGCAACAGGAGGGAGGGGAAGGTGATACCTTCCTCTCCAGCGCATAACCGGAAGTGGCCGTCTCCAGGGTGAGGGGTCACGGGAGGGTGAGAGGGGTCAGTTTCCGGTCTGTCGGCCCGTTGTCCCCCCCCTCCTTTGACTGTCCCGGTGTGAAGGCCGGAAGTGGCCGTCTCCAGGGTGAGGGGTTACGGGGGGGTGAGAGGTGTCAGTTTCCGGTCTATCCCCCCCCCCTCCTTTGACTGTCCCGGTGTGAAGGCCCCGAGGCCAGAACCGGGCCCGGGTCCTGCAGGCGGAGAAGGGGGCACCTCCCGATCCCGATCCCGTCCCCCGGCTGATGCAGCGGCCGGCGGCGGGGGCTCCGGCTCCTCCCTGCATCCCCGAGGAGGAGGAGGAGAGGCCGGCCGCCGATGTGAGTGAGCCCGGGGGACAGGCGAGGAAGCGGCAGCGGAGAGCCGAGCCCCAGGCCCAGCCCCAGGCCCAGGCCCAGGCCCAGGCGGGGAGCCGCTCCTCCTCCTCGCCCCCTCAGCCGCTGGGCGCCAAGCGGCGGTATCGGGGCTGCTCCAACCCGGCAGAGGGTGACGGAGAGGCCGAGGCCGCGGCTGACGAGCCCGGACCGGGAGCCGGAGCCGGAGCCGGAGCCGGAGGCGGAGCGGGCCCCGCGATGGCCGAGCAGCGGCCGCCGCACTCGCGCAAAGCCAACTCCTCGCCGGCGCTGCTCGGGCACCCCAACGGTGTGAGCAGGGCGGCGACCCCCGGGGGCAGGCCGGCCGCCTCCAGGAAACTGCTGATCAAGAACTTCCGAGGTGGGTGCGAGCCGCCGGCAACACGGTCCCCAGCTCATAC
>NC_057721.1:2465365-2525298 GCF_004010195.1 Chiloscyllium plagiosum | reverse complement strand
CCCGCTGTTTCCCAAACCACCAATGTTTGTGTCACCTGTGAGCTTCTCCGATCATATCCGCTTGGCCCTGGATCCCACGGGCTTTTTAGTTTCTTCACCTGCCCACGTGAGACTTCATTGAATCTCTGCAGTGTGGACACAGGAGTGTCCCACCCCTATCCTATCCCTTGGCTAATTCACCTAACCTGAAATCGTAACACCCAGAGGAAACCCACAAAGACTCAGGGAGAATGCACAAACTTCACACAGACAGTCACTGGAAACTGTAATCGATCCCTGGTGTTGTGAGGCAGTAGTGCCAGCCACCATGCTGCTATTAGGACCATGAAAACAACATCAACCACACTACACTCATCTGTTTTACATGAGGCCTTCTTGACAAAGCCATGTTGACTGTCCTTGATTAATCCTTGCCTCTCAATGTGGAGCTACCACAGATGTTTGCCTCAGTCCTGACTCATTCCTGCCATCCTTCTTGAAAGTACCACATGCACTGATTTCTGGCACCCCTATGTCTATAGACGATTTGAAAATTCATGTCGAGTCCCCAGTAATCTCCTCCCTTGCATCCCACATACTTCTGTCAAGTGGTGTCTGTATGGGAGGTTGCACTATCAGTAGAGGGAGATGTGACAGGATAGCCAGTTTCTACTTGCTTCTGCATTTCAAAGATATTTGTTAAAGTTTATGACTACCTCAAGAATTTTATCAATTTACCCTGCATCTCTTCATCGGCTTGCTGTCAAATTTGATTTGATAATCTTTCACTGAAGTACTGCTAGATGTTTTATTCTCTTAACGGCCCTGAATAAATGCAAGTAGTTTCATTCTTTTTATTGTTTCCCCCAATTGTGTTACAAGATTTTTGTACCTGAGCTAACAGTTTCTGGAAATAACAAAATAATGTTTAAAAAATGAACTTAACTAAAGCAAGAATGCATATGCATATTGACTTTTCCCCATTAGTCCGTTCCTTTCTTAGTACCCATTTCACCATTTATTGTAGATACTCTCCATGTTAATCCAGACCAAGAATGAAAATACTTGCATTTACCTTGCTTTTCACCACATCAGTACATCCTAAAGTGATTCCTAGTCACTGAAAGTGCTCTTTGAAGTGTAGCTACTACTGTAAATTAGTGATTTAATGTTAGTAATCCTTCCATTCTTAGGAATAGGTTCTGTTTGCAAAGACTTTGGGAAAATTCTACGGGAGACCTGACCTCATCCTCCTTTAGTACCTTTGGGATGCATACCTTGTGGGTCACCTTACTTTTGGCCTTGCTAGCATTTTTAAATATGGCTAGTATTGAGCCACTTATCTACAGAAGTAGCCCCTCTACACTTCCCCAGGAAACTCTGCATTTCCACATTCTCTTTTCCACCATATCCTTTGTTTAGGCCTACAATAGCAGGAGAAAGCCATTCATCACAGTCATGGTTGATCGTCCAACTCAATAGCCTAATCCTGTTTTCTCCGCATAACCTTTGATCCCATTTTCCTCAAATGCTAGATCTATCCACCTCTTGAAAACACTCAATGTTTTGGCATCAACTACTACCTATGGTAATGACTTTCACAGGCTCACCACTCTTTGGGTGAAGAAATGTTTCCTCATCTCTGTCCTAAATGGTCCACCGAACCCTCAGACTGTCATCCCTGGTTCTGGACACATCCAATATCAGGAACATCCTCCCTGCATCTACCCTGTCTAGACCAGTTAGAATTTTATAAGTCTCTGAGATCCCACCCCCCTCACTCGTCTGAACTCCAGCGAAAACAATCTAACCTAGTCAATCTCTTCTCATTCTTCATCCCACTGATCTGGAATCAGCCTCAAGAGCAAGAGCATCCTTCCTCCGAAAAGGAGATCAAGACTGCACGCAATATTCTAGGTGTAGCCTCACTACGGCTGTGCATAACTGCAATAACACATCCCTGCTCCTGTACTCAAAACCTCTCACAATGAAGGCCAACATACCATTTGCCTTCTTTCCCACCTGCTGCACCTGCATACCAACCTTCAGTGATGGTGCTGGACACCCAGGCCCCACTGCATACTCCCCTCTTCCAATGTACAGCCATTCAGGTAGTAATCTGCCTCCTTGAAGTGAATAACCTTACATTAATCCAAATTATACTGCAACCACCATTGATTTGCCCACTCACCCATCCTGTCCAGATCATGCTGAAGGACCTCTACATCCCTGTCACAGTTCGCCTTCCCACCCAACTTGGTATCATCTGTAAACTTTCAGATGTTCCTTCATCCAAATCATTAATATGTATTGTAAATAGCTGGGGTCCAAGCACTGATCCCTCTGGCACCTACTGTCTGCCAATTTGAAAAGGACCCATTAATTCATACTCTTTATTTCCTCGCTGCCATTCAGATTTCTATCCATCTGAGTACACTTTCCCAATCCCATGTGCTTTAATCTTGCACAACAATCTCTTATGTGGGCCTTCGTCAAACGCTTGCTGAAAGTCCAAATATATCACATCAACTGGCTCCCCCTTGTCAACTCTACTAGTTATACCTTCATAGAATTCCAACAGATTTGTCAGACATGACTTCCCCTTCATAAATCCATACTGCCTCTGTCTGATTCTGCCACTGCTTTCTCAATGTTCTGCTATAAAGTCCTTGATAATGGATTTGAGAATTGTCCCCAGTACCGATGTTAGGCTAACTGGTCTATAATTCCCTGATTTCCCTTTTTGAATATTGAAGTGACATTGAAGCTACCGTCCAATCTGCAGGGCCTCTTCCAGAGTCTGCAGAATCCTCGAAGATGACCATCAGTCCATCCACTGTTTCTAGAGCCATTTCCTTAAGTACTATGGGATATAGATTATCAGGGCCTGGGGATTTATTTGCCTTCAATCCCCTCAATTTTCTCAGCACCATTTCTTTACTAATATTGATCTCCCTCAGTTCTTCCCCCTCTCTAAATCCTGCATTCTCCAACATTTCTGGTATCTGATTTCTCTTTTGTGAAGGCAGAATCAAAGTATGTCTTTAGTTGCTCAGCTATTTCTTTGTCCCCTATTATACATTCCCTGTTTCTGTCTGGAGGGGACCAACATTTGTCTTCACTTATCTCTTTCTTTTTGTGTACCTGTAGACACTCTTGATGTCTTAATGTAAGTTCCCTGGGAACTTACTTTCATACTGTATTTTTCCCTTCTTAATCCTTTCATCCTTCTTGGAATTCTAAACGGCTCCAAATCCTCAGCTATTATTTTTCTTGGCCAATCTATATGTTTCTTCCTTGGAACAGGCACTATCTCTAACTTCCTTTGTAATCCATGGATTGGCCCACTTACTCATTTTGCTTTTGTGCTGAACAGGAATAAACACTTGTTGCCGATCAGATTAGAGCGGTGCTGGAAAAGCACAGCAGATCAGGCAGCATCTGAGGAGCAGGAAAAAACGATGTTTCGGGCAGTATCCCCATGCATTCCTTGAATGCTTGTCTTTACCTATCCATTGTCATCCCTTTAAGTAACTCTCCCCAATCTACCAAGGCCAACTTGCACCTCATATTCTCATAGTTTCCTTTATTAACATGCAGCATCCTAGTCTCGGAATCAACTATCTCACTCTATCTTGATTAAAAAAAAAATTCTTATCATATTATGGTGGCTCTACGGGGTCTTGCACAGCTAGATTGGCAATGATTCCCTTTCCAGTTGGCTCCTCCATGTATAGTTCAAGAAAGCCATCTAGTACACTCCAGGAATTCCTCCTGTATGGCATGGATAATTTGATTTGCCCAATCAATGTGCAGATTAAAAACACTCGTGATCATCAATAATCTCTTATCACACACCTCTCTAATTTCCTGTTCAATGCCATTTCCAACATCACTGCAGTTTCGGCGTCTATGTGTGACGCCCACGAATGCTTTTTGCCCCTTGGTATTTCTCAGCTCAACGGTAATATTCTTTGTCACAATTGTGTTAGTTTCGTCTTTAACCAGCAATGCTACTCCACCACCTTTTCTTTTTTTCCTGTCATAGAGATGTACAGCATGGAAACACATCCTTCGGTCCAACCCGTCCATACCAACCAAATATCCCAACACAATCTACCCTGAGACATTCAGTTCCCATCCTTGGTCAGCGTGCAGCCAACTCTCCCTAATCCCAACTAGATTGTACCCCTGTACATCTAACTGCGCAATTAGTTCATCCATTTTATTTTGATACAGAACTTTTAAATTTGTTCCACAGGTAAATTTCCCTACTTTTTTTTCCCAAGTTCCATGATGCATAAAGATATTTGTCTATTCTGTCCCTCACCTTTATTGTCTGGTAACCATCCACCACATCACTAACCTGCATTCATACATCCTCCTTTAATGTGAGTTTTCTAATTTCCTCTCTAACTGACCCCTCCTCCCACTCCCTGTTTAGGTTAAAGCCCTGTCTACGACCCAAGTTATGTGATTCACGTGGACTCTGGTCCCAGCATGATTCAGATGAAGACCAGCATGTCGGAACAGTTCCCTTCTTTCCCAGTACTGGTGCCAGTGTCCCATGAATTTTAACCCATTTCTCCCACACTAATCTTTCAGCCATACATTTGCCGTCTTAATCATATTGACCCTGTGCCAATTAGCTCATGGCTCAGGTAGTGATACATAGATTGTTATCTTGTTTAGTTCTGCTTTTTAATTTAGCTCCTAACTGTTCGTACTTCCTTAGCAGAACCTCTGTCTGAGTCTTATCTACATTAGTACCTACGTGAACGATGACCTTTGTATTTTTACCTTCCCACTCAAAGTTCCTCTGCACCCCAGATGAGATATCCCAAACACGAGCACCAGGCGGGCAACACAACCTTCGGGACTCGCAATCCTGGTCACAGAGAACAGTGTCTATGTCTCTAAATGTACTGTCCCCAATTACAATGACATTCTCCCACCCTCCCCACCTCCCTGCACAATAGTGTTGCAGTCGGTCGACTCATCCTCCCTGCAATCCCCATTCCTGTTCACACAGGGAGCAACCCTGTTTAATAAGGGTTATGGCTCTGGCAACTCCTCCTCCTGGATTCCTCTCCCTGCCTCACTCACAATCACACCCTCTCATCCCTGACCACTGGCTGAATTGGAGTTAGTTAGTCTAAGGGGTCTGACTGTGTCCTGAAACATAGCTCTCCCAACTCCCTGAAATGTAGCAATGTTCCAAGCTCAGACTCCTGCAACCAACATTTACTACAGACATGGTCACTGGGAACCACAGTGGGGTCCACCAACTCCCACGTCATGCTGAAATAGCACATCACCTGACCATCATCCTTATTTTATTTAATTAGAATATAGAACATTACAGCGCAGTACAGGCTCTTCGGCCGTCGATGTTACGTCAACCTGTGAAACCGATCTGAAGCCCATCTAACCTACACTATTCCATTAGTATCCAAAGGTTTATCCAATGCCAACTTAACTACCCGTAAAGTTGGTGAGTCTACTACTGTTGCAGACAGGGCGTTCCACGTCCTTACTACTGTGTGTAAAGAACCTACCTCTGACATCTATCCTATATCTATCACCCCTCAATTTAAAGCTATGTCCCCTCGTGCTAGCCATCACCATCTGAGGAAAAAGGCTGTCACTATCCACCCTGTCTAATCCTCTGAACATCTTGTATATCTCTGTTACCTCTCACCCTTATTCTCTCCAACGAAACAGCCTCAGCCTTTCCTCATAAGACGTTCCCTCCATACAGGCAACATCCTGGTAAATTTCCTCTGCACCCTTTCCAGTGCTTCCATGTTCTTCCTATAATGCGGTGACCAGAACTGTACACAATACTCTCAAGTGCGGTCACACCAGAGTTTTGTACAGCTGCAACGTGACCTCATGGCTCTGAAACTCAATTCTTTTAAAATTGGTGTACAGAGAGATCTGGGTGTTCAGGTCCATTGTTCCCTGTAGGTGGCAACGCAGTTCAATAGAGTGATCAAGAAGGCATATGGCATGCTTTCCTTCATCAGACGGGGTATTGAGTACAAGAGTTGGCAGGTCATGTTACAGTTGTATAAAACTTTGGTTCGGTCACGTTTGGAATACTGCGTACAGTCCTACGTTACCAAAAGGATGTGGATGCTTTGGAGAGGATGCAGAGGAGGTTCACCAGGATGTTGCCTGGTATGGAGGGTGCTAGCTATGAAGAGAGGTTGAGTAGATTAGGATTATTTTCATTAGAAAGACTGAGGTTGATGGGATACCTGATTTGAGGGCTACAAAATCATGAAGGGTATAGACAGGGTGGATAGCAAGAAGCTTTTTCCCAGAGTGGGAGACTCAGTTACTAGGTTGTCACGAATTCAAAATGAGGGGGGAAAAGTTTAGGGGAGATATGCGTGAAAAGTTCTTCACACAGAGGGTGGTGGGTGCCTGGAATGAACTGCCAGCAGAGGTGGTAGAGGCGGGCACGATGGCATCATTTAAGATGTATCTAGACAGGTACATGAATGGGCAGGGAGCAGAGGGATACAGACATTACAAAATAGGTGACAGGTTTAGATAGAGGATCTGGATCAGCGCAGGCTTGGAGAGCCAAAGGGCCTGTTCCTGTACTGGAATGCTCTTTGTTCTACCAATAAAAGTTAACACACCATGCACCTTCTTAACAATCCTATCAACCTGGGTGGCAACTTTCAGGGATGTATGCACGTGAACACTGGGATCTCTCTTCTCATCTACAATAGCAAGAATCTTACCATTAGTCCTGTAATCTGTATTCCTGTTACTCCTTCCAAAGTGAATCACCTCTCTCTTTTCCACGTTAAACTCCATTTGCCACCTCTCAGCCCAGCTCTGCAGCTTATCTCTGTCCCTCTGTAACCTGCAACATGCACAGTCCACAGTTCCACTGACTTTAGTGTCATCCATAAATTTACTAACCCATCCTTCTATGCCCTTATCCAGGTCATTTATAAAAATGACAAACAGCATTGGCCAAAACCGATCCTTGCGTTACCCCACCAGTAAGTGAACTCCAGGGTGAACATTTCCCATCAACCACCACCCTCTGTCTTCTTTCACATAGCCAGTTTCTGATCCAAATCACTAAATCACCCTCAATCCCATGCCTCTGTATTTTCTGCAATAACCTACTGAGGGGAACTTTATCAAACACTTTACTGAAATCCATATACACCACATCAACTGCTTTACCTTCATCCACCTGTTTGGTCACCTTCCCAAAGAACACAATAACGTTAGTAAAGCACGACCTACCCTTCACAAAACCATGTTGACTATCCCTCAGCAAATTATTTCTTTCGAGATTGTTATAAATCCTCTCTCTCATAATTCTTTCCAACACTTTATCTACAACTGAAGTAAGGCTCACTGGTCTATAATTACCAGGGTTGTCTCTACTCCCCATCTTGAACAAGGGGATGCTGTTTGCTATCCTCCAGTCTTCTGGCACTATTCCTGTGGACAATGACGACATAAAGGTCAAAGGCACAGCAAACTCCTCCCTAGCTTCCCAGAGAATCCTAAGATAAGTCCCCTGGACCGGATGGAATTTATCTATTTTCACACTTTCCAGAATTGCTAACACCTCTCCTTGTGAACCTCAATCCCATCTAGTCTAGTAGCCTGTTTCTCAGTATGCTCCTCGACAGCATTGTCTTTTTCCAGTGTGAATACTGATGAAAAGTATTCATTTAGTGCCTCTCCTATCTCTTCAGACTCCACGCATAACTTTTCATTACTGTCCTTGATTGGTCCTGACCTTCCTCTCGTCATACTTTTATTCCTGACATACTTATAGAAAGCTTTAGGGTTTTCCTTGATCCTATCCGCCAAAAACTTCTCATGTCCCCCGCTGGCTCTTCTTAGCTCTCACTTTAGATCTTTCCTCGCTAACTTATAACTCTCAAGCTCCCTAACTGAGCCTTCACATCTCAATTTTACATAAGCCTCCCTCCCTTGTTGACTTTAGTAAACCATAGCTCCCTCACTCGACCACTTCCTCCCTACCTGACAGGTACATACTTATCAAGGACACACAGTAGCTGTTCCTTGAGTACGCTCCACATTTCAATTGTGCCCATCCCTGCAGTTTCCTTCCCCATCCTATGCATCCTAAGTCATGCCTAATCGCATCATAATTGCCTTTCCCCCAGCTATAACTCTTGGCCTGTGGTATATACCTATCCCTTTCCATCCCTAAAGTAAACATAACAGGATTGTGGTCACTATCACCAAATGCTCACCTACCTTCAAATCTAACACCTGGCCAGGTTCCTTAGCCAGTACCAAATCCAATGCGGCCTCGCCTCTTGTTGGCCTGTCGACACTGTGTGTCAGGAAACTCTCCTGCACACATTGAACAAAAACTGACCCATCTAAAGTACTTGAAATATAGCGTTTCCAGTCAATATTTGGAAAGTTAAAGCCCCCCATAACCACTACACTATTACTCTCACTCCTAATCCAAAATCTTATTTGCTATCCTTTCCCCTACATCTTTGGAACTTTTCAGAGGCCGATAGAAAACTCCCAACAGGGTGACTTCTCCTGTTTCTAACCTCAGCCCATACTACCTTAGTAGACAAGTCCTCATCAAACGTCATTTCTGTCACCGTAATACTGTCCTTGACTAATAATGTTTTACCACCTTCCCTGTTCTTAGTGAAACATCTAAACCCCGGAACCTGCAACAACCATTCTTGACTCTGCTCTACCCATGTCTCCAAAACTGCCACCACATTGAAGTTCCAGGTACCAACCCATGCTGCAAGTTCACCCACCTTATTCTGGATGCTCCTGGCGTTGAAGTAGACACACTTCAAACCACCTTCCTGCCTGTTGGTACACTCTTGCAACTTTGAAACCTTATTTATGACCTCACTACTCTCAACCTCCTGTGCACTCGAGCTACAATTCAGGTCCCCATCCCCCTGCTGAATTAGTTTAAACTCTCCCAAAGAGCATTAGTTTTGAATTTGTTTTTTTTAAACACAAATTACCTGTTTTTTCCTCTTTGCTTACAATCTCACTGATAGTAACCAATAATTTAACAAAATTCAATTTAACACACATTCAAATTTAACAAGCTCCTTATTAGGAGAAAGTGAGGACTGCAGATGCTGGAGATCAGAGCTGAAAATGTGTTGCTGGAAAAGCGCAGCAGGTCAGGCAGCATCCAAGGAGCAGGAGAATCAACGTTTCGGGCATGAGCCCTTTCTGAAGAATGCTGGATGCTGCCTGACCTCCTGCGCTTTTCCAGCAACACATTTTCAGCTCCAAGCTCCTTATTAGCCAGTCAAATAATAGCACTCCTATCATGTAACTTTTCAGTTTTCCCCCCTCAGAATTGGAAACCCTTGCCTTCCCAGGCTTCTCTCTGCTCGCTCCCAAACAGCGCTGTTATTGAAGTGAAGGCCACAAATCCCTGAGGTAATTTATATCACTTACCTTCCCAGGCTGTTGTCCGCTTGCTCCCAAACAGCTCAGCTGCCAAAGTGAAATGATTCCTTTATCCCAAGTGCCCTCACCACCACCTCTTTCCCATGTGGTTCTTAAAGTCTTTTGTATTTCTAAGTTACTTCCAAAGTCCCCAATACTGCTTTTAGCCTTTCAGATCTCTGACACTCGTCTGTGTTGTTTTTGTAATATATAATTTTATTCTCTATTATTGATCCCAAGCCTGAAATGAAATGTCTGCCCTACAGCAGTGTTGCTTCCTGTTTGTTTCCCAACAGATAAACCAAAATTGCCAGACAACTACACTCAGGATACGTGGCAGAAACTTCATGAAGCTGTGGATGCCATTCAGAATAGCACATCAATAAAATATAATTTGGAAGAACTTTATCAGGTAACCACGCTCAACAGCATCCTCATAGTTACTAATTTATAAGAAAGGTGAAGATTTGCAGTGCCCCCTCAGCCCCGGGTGTTGCTGCAGACTTTGCCAGCCTGCTCAATATCGAAAGGACGCAGCAATAAAGGCTGTAAGAATAACCTGAGACTAGAGTGTTAAGTCTGTTTGCTGATCTAAAGTTTGCACTGCTACATACTATCCAATTGAATGTGGCACAAGTGACCAATCAGAGGAATGGGACCTGAAATTGTGCTGCTGAAGCTCCAGTGCACCTGGAGTTGTGTGCTTTATGGTCATCCATTGCTGGTTACGCTTTCCAAAGGTATTGGATCTAAAAATCGAACCCAAGTCCTGAGACTCTCAGTTGCAGTGTTCAGACAGCAAAAATGACATTGATAACTAAACCAAAGAGTGTTCCCCTGATCAGAGATCCACAGTGTTCTCAGATTAACTTCTGAGCCAGAGCTTCTACACTGTCCTTGGATGAAGAACTTGTAAGTTTGAACAATTTAGGCCCACACCCACTTGAAGAATGAGGGTGGATCTTTATTAAACTTAGTTTGCAAGAGGATTGGATGGTGTGGAACAAAAACAGAAATTGCTGGGAAAACTCAGCAGGTCCAGCAGTATGTTGGCAGAGAAAGCAGAGTTAACGCTTTGGGTCCAATGACCCTTCTTCAGACAGAAGGCTCCTTCTGCTTTCTAGCTCTGCATTCTCCCCACAGATACTGGCAGACCTGCCGAAGTTTCAAACAATGTCTGTTCTTGTGTTGGTGTGGACAAGTTGGGCCAATGGGCCTGTTTCTGTGCTGTATGACTGTAGCTCCATATCCAGCATCTGCAGTTCTTTGGCGTTTTTTGGATAGTGTGGATACTGGAAGAAATGAAGAGGCTTCTTAGTGTGGAATTCTCTTCTGCAGGAGTTAGTGGAGGTTGGATCTTTAAATTTATTCAGGGCTAAGTTCAATAGAGTGCTTATAAACAAGGGGGTCAAGAGTTTATGTATAGACTGGCAAGTGGGGCTGAGACGCAAACAGAACAACCATCATATTATCTCATCATGGAGCAGGCTTGATGGGTCAAAAGACCAGCTCTTACTCCAAGGCCCTTTAAAATTTGGGTGTAGGAATTTGTGGGTGATGTAACGTCGGCTTAAACATTGGTTGGGCACCAGATCAGGATCGTCAACACTGAGACCTTGGACTGTCTGGAAGTTTTGTGCTCAAGGGAGTCCAAGTTAAGGTATTGCAAACCAACTTAAATCTAACTGTCTTGCTCGTGTTGGCCATCCTCCGAGGAGCAGCTGAACAGAAGGAGCTAATTTTAATCCCTAGTATCTGTTCCATTATTCAGTTAGAATACGGCTGATCTACGTTTTAACTCCATTTACACACCTCATTTTGTTAACTGTTAAAATCCTTTCCAAACTAAAGAAAAACTCCCATGTCCATTTGGGTTACAAATAACCCATACTCTTATTGAATGGTGGAACAGGCTCAAGGGACTAAATGACCTCCTGTTAGTTGCTGCATTCCTAAGCTATAAAACTAGTCCATGCGATATTTACTCATGAATGCTACCCTTTTAGTTTCAGTATCGGGTCTTAATTGACTTGTTGATCTTTAGTTTCAAGTGTCTGTTTAATTGTTTTTGGCAAGAGGAAATTAGAAGTGAGGAATCTGGTTTGAGAATGGAGTCAGGTGTATGCTTGACAGAGCGGGCACGTCGAGTTCACTTGCTGGCTGGAAATCTGAAACAGAAATACAAATGTTGAAAATACCGAGTAGCTCTGGGAGCATCTGTGGAGGGCGAAACAGATTTAATATTTCAGCATGATGGTCTTTGTTGCTGTGAAGGCCGATAGTGAACCATCTATTGGTAACTTCCATAGTTTTTTGCTTCTGGTACCAGACCTCAGTTTTTGAGAGATGGATTGTATTTGATTGATAACTCTCCATGGTGGAGTTTAAACTTGACTTTCAGACTACAAGGCCAGTTATCTGTGGTGCCTTAATAGTAATCTGACAGGCATCATCAATCAGAAATCAGGGTGCAATCTTGTACCTTAATTTTAGGGGCTCTTGTGGCACAGTGATAGTGTCCTTAACTCTGGGGCAGGAGGTCTGGGTTCACTTTCCACCTTCCATGAAAGGTTGTCTAACTTGTCTGAACAGGTTTGATTTGAAAATATTCTTGTCCTATGCCTTAATGATACAAAAGGTTTGTTTGCTGTTTAACATATGTACTTGTTTACCTTTTATCAGAGCAACAGCTTGTGTTTGTAGTTATTATATCTCAAGGCTCCTAACGTGTGATTAACGGGAGAAAAATAGGTGTGAATTTGACTAAATCTCTGTTAACAGCTCCTCATCAAAGAAGAGTATTTTAAGAGGACAAGAAAATTCTCGTAAACACAAGGAAATGATGTGGTCAAGAGAGGTCTGTCTCTTTGTTCTCTCCTCTTCAGATCGCAACGATAATTAGTGTACAGTTAGTACTTCAAGTTCCTACACTTTGACATATCTAACTGGGCTGAGCAGCGGATGTGGATGGCTATCATTGAGATTTGAGAAAGCTCTGATATTGCAATCTGATTGATATAGAAATTGATTTTTTCTGTCACATACAGGCTGTTGAGAATCTGTGTTCCTATAAAGTGTCAGCAACCCTATACAAACAACTGAGACAGGTCTGTGAAGACCACGTGAAGGCACAGATTTTGCAGTTTCGGGAATATCCTTTTTCTCCTCCATAATTGCTTTGTCTGTAATTCATATTATGTAGATGCTTGTCATTACTTTGGGCTCTACACTTAACACAGTCTTCCATTATCCTGTTGGTTTGCCTGAGCTTTCAGGTAAGTACAGTTCTAGCAGAAGCCACATTTCTGTATGAAAAGAGCCCGAATGATTTCAAAGCAAATTTAGTGTTGTCATAAAACCTCTTACTTTGGTGGATTAAACACACAAACTACTAATTAGGCATTGAAAATCAACTGTTGGTTAAAACTTTCAGCAACCAGTTAAGGAATTAATTTTTTTTCCTGAACTTTGCATTTTTATGGCATGGTGGTTCAGTGGTTAGCATCACTGCTTCATAGTGCCAGGGACCAGGGTTCGATTCCAGCCTCGAGTTTTCCCCATGTCTGTGTGGGTTTCCTTTGGCTACTCAAGCTTCCTCCCATAGTCCAACGATGTGCACTTTCGCTGGGTTAGCCATGCTGAATTGCCCATGGTGGCCAAGGATGTGCAGGCTGGGTGGATTAGCCTTGGGAAATGTAGGGTTGTGGGGTTAAAGTGGTGGGGTGGTTCTGGGTGGTCACAGAATCGGTGTGGACTTGATGACTCAAACGGCCTCTTTCTGTACTGCAGGGATTCTAGATTGTGAGTCTGTTAGATTTGTTACAGAGCACGCATTCTGATGAAATCCTATTAATGTGCGCATGCTGGAACCCCATCTTAAGCTAATTTAATTAAAACAAAAGCATTTTCTACTGAATCTGCGCGATACGTAATTGGTTCAGCTTCGAGGAGAGCAAACCAAAATGCTGAGCCTGCTTCATGGATGCCATTGAATGTGTAGAACCCTTGACCCAATTGGCCTGTATGGCGGATTAAGTCTCACATGAAGTAACTCCTACTCCTGTCCATCAAACCTGACCTGCAAATCCTCCAGTGCTTTCTCCCTCGTGGTTTTAATGAGTGGTGGTGGCCAGGGATAGGATTACTGTTCGTTTCTCCATGCTTAGCATCTTGCTGTCTCTTCTCCATTGCTCCAAAGCAGTTTCAATCTTCGCAGTACAGTGAGGGAAAAGATATAAGGTGAGATCCTGTTGCCTTCCTTGTGTGTTTACAGGAAGCACTAGTCCTCTTCCCAAAGAATCCTGAACTTTTTGCATAGCATTCCCTGAAATGCATCTGTTATTTACCCCAACAGTTCCATACTGTGGCAGCTTTCACAATACTAGCGTGCAGACTAGGAGGTGGTCATCCTGCTCTCCGTTTAATTTTCCTGGTTGATCTGACAAAAGAATTTCAAACCACTACCTGTGAAGAAAAGTTTCATTTGAATTCTCTAATGGGATTTCTCAGTGACTATCATGCTGACGATCTTGTTTATACTAATCACACTTCTCAAGTGCTGACTATAGATGTAATTTTCCCAATACGTTTGCCCCTGACAAATCGCAACAGCATTCAGCAATGTAATCCAAAGCTTGTGGAACGTGAGGTGAGGTGATTTTGCTTACCTCATTCTTTTAGCATTCTTCAGTGGGGCTGAATGCTTTCTTTTGCATCCTGGGATAAACAATGTCTTTAGCTTGTTGCAGCATCTCACCGGTGATAAGCAGATTGCGAGAGGTAGTAGGATGAAGTGCTTTCTAAATAATACTTAATGACTATGAAGTTTTTCCTTGGGTTTGTGGTGTCTCAGCTCATCATGCTGTGTTTCATGAATGTAGAGCTGGAAAAGCACAGCTGGTCAGGCAGCATTCGAGGAGCAGGAGAATCGACGTTTCGGGCATATGCCCTTCCATCAGGAATGAGGTTTGTGGGCTGGTGGGGCTGAGAGATAAATGGGAGGGGGTTGGCGGTGCCGAGTTGGAGGTTTGGGACTGTGATAAGGTAGGGGGGTGAAACTGGTGAAATCCACATTGATCCCCTGTCGTTGGAGGGTCCCAAAGCAGGAGATGAGCGTTTTTCCTCCGGGTATCGGGTGGTTAGGGTTTGGCGATGGACGAAGCCCAGGACCTGCATGTCTTTGGCAAATTGGGAGGGGAGTTGAAGTGTTCAGCCACAGGGCACTAGGGTTGGTGGGTGCGGGTGTCCCAGAGATGTTCTCTGAAACAATCTGCAAGTTGGCATCCTGTCTCCTCGATGTAGAGGAGACCACATCGGGTGCAATGGATACAGTAGATGACGTGTGTAGAAGTACAGGTACATTTCTGTTAGATGTGGAAAGATCCTTTAGGGTCCTGGGCTATGGGATGTGGGCGCAGGCTTTGCACTTCTTGCAGGGGAAGGTGCCAGGAGTGGGGGGAAGGGGGGTCGTGGATCTGACAAGGGAGTCGTGGCGAGAATGGTCTGTCCAAAACACAGATAGGGGTGGAGAGGGAAATATATCCCCAGTGGTGGGTTCTGTTTGCAGGTGGCTAAGAATCATGTGCTGTATCTGGAAGTTGGTGGGGTGGAAGATGAGAATAGGTGGGGTGGAGGGGAGGTGGGGGTTCTGTCCTTGTTGCGGTTGGAGGGATGGGGTTCAAGGGCAGAGGTGCAAGAAGTGGAGGAGGTGCGCTGGAGGGCATCGTCGACCACGTGGGAAGGGAAATTGCAGTTTTTGAAGAAGGCGGCCATCTGGTGTGTTCTATACTAAAATTGGTCTTCCTGGGAGCAGATGAGGCGGAGGAATTGGGAATAAGGGATGGCATTTTTACAGGAGACAGGCTAATCTTTTCCTCTGCTACATTGATCACTATCAGCGATACCTCGTGCTCCAATGAGGAGGTTGAACAGTTCATCAACTTCACAAACACCTATCCTGACCTCAAATTCACCTGGACCATCTCGGACACCTCGCTCCCCTTCTTGGACCTCTCCAGCTCCAGTGACCAACCAAATACAGACATTTACTACAATCCCACCAACTCCCACAGCTACCTGGATTACACTTCCTCCCATCCTGCCTCCTGTAAAAACGCCATCCCTTACTCCCAATTCCTCCTCCTTCAAAAACCACAATTTCCCCTCCCACGTGGTCGATGCCCTCCAGCGAATCTTCTCCACTTCCTGCACCTCTATCCTTGAACCCCACCCCTCACAATGCAACAAGGACAGATCCCCTTGGTCCTCACCAACCTCCCGACACCTTCCCCTGCCACCGCAGGAAGTACAAAACCTGTGCCCACACCTCCCCTCTCCCCTCCATCCAAAGTACCAAAGGATCCCTTACACGTTCAACTGAAATATACCTGTACTTCCACACACGTCATCTACTGTGTCCGTTGCACCCAATATGGTCTCCTCTACATCGGGGAGACAGGACACCAACCAACTTGCAGATCATTTCAGAGAATATCTCTGGTTCATTCCCAGCTTCCTTCCCCATACACCACCTGTTTATCTCTCAGCCTCCCCTGGCCTACAAGCCTCATTCCTGATGAAGGGCTTATGCCCAAAACACCGATTTTCCTGATCCTCAGATGCTGCCTGACCGGCTGTGCTTTTCCAGCACTATAGTCTCGACTCTGATCTCCAGTATCGGCAGT
Source organism: Chiloscyllium plagiosum (assembly GCF_004010195.1). Lineage (NCBI taxonomy): Eukaryota > Metazoa > Chordata > Chondrichthyes > Orectolobiformes > Hemiscylliidae > Chiloscyllium > Chiloscyllium plagiosum. Next base: position 2,509,174 of record NC_057721.1, on the reverse strand, counting down.
TTTTCCATACGGTGTTTCATGTTAATTTAACACGATAGAACATTTGTTTAAGTGCCATTGGTAATGCTGAATGGGTAATCGGACAAACAATTTTGAAGGGATGATCTTTCAGTTTCGAAAGATATTCTGTTGGTAACTACGGATGATCTGTTTTTCCTTGACCTTGCTTCCACGGATTCGCTGGATAGCAGTCTGTTTCTGAAGAAGATTAACAAATGTTGGCAGGACCACTGTCGCCAAATGGTAAGTAACTGCCCTCCAGAAATGAAATCCTTTCTTGGGCATCTCTTGTCCTGTTGATTTAGGATATAGTGATGCTGCTTTTTACTTATAATGCAATCATACTTGCTTTTAAATGTCTCCATTACCTGCAGATAATGATCAGGAGCATCTTCTTGTTTCTCGACCGAACCTACGTGCTGCAGAGTTCAATGCTGCCGTCTATCTGGTGAGTTAATTGTGGGTGGTTGTTAAGTTTGAATGACAAGGGACTTCTGTGGTTATTTAAGTCAGCAGTTCAGCTGTCAGTATGTTCACGATACATGGGAGAGACCAGGTTTTCTCCTCTTCTCAACCTTCTCATAATTTGTCGCCTCAAACGTGTTCACTGGCCAGTCTAGCAATTTTATTCTGTAGGTTTCATGAAATTAGAGGTGTTACAATTGAAGAGCCAGCCAGACCTCATCTTTAGGCAGTTATTAAACTCAAGACTTGTTGATCTTGAGCCCCTGACCCAGATTACATCTATCTTGTGATGATTGGAATCATGTTCCATGCATCCACCCCTCTACTTTATCTCCTGTTTTGAATGTGTACATAATTGGGTGCTCATTTGGATTTGTTTATTGTGAGGTTGAAAATGGGAAACAAAATGATGCACAACAGACTAGCATCTAAACTGGTTATGCAAGGCAGGTCTCTACACCGTAGAGGGGTAAATACACTGATGCAGCACAGCGTAACTCTTGACTGAGAAGGACAGGACTTTGATCTCCAAAATGTCGAGCATTCCGCCCCTCTCAAACTCCTTCCCCATTGTCACTGCAAGATGATCCCCAATTTCTCCTACTCACTTTGTTCTCAGTTTCTCTTGCTGCTGTCCTCTTTTTCTCTTCCTCCTGTCTCCCACGTTTTCCCCAAACCCCTCCCCTGGTTTTACTGACTTGCTGCTTCTGCCCTTTACTCTCCCTTCTCTTTTACTTCTTACTGCCCAACTCACTTTCGCCTCCCTTTTCCCAGCCTTTGGAGAGGCCAAATCCAACCTGGCTGAAATGTTTCTTGCCACATTTCATGATATTGAAAATACAGAGGAACCTCAATTATCCGAAGGACGCTGGCAGGGAGTATGTCGTTGGGGTAATCGAAGGCCGGATAAAATGGTTTCGCTGAGCCTCGGGACTTTGTGATCTTATTCGGATAATCCAAAATTTGGTTAATCGAATGCTGGATAATCGAGGTTCCTCTGTACATTGAGAATAAAGCCAGTCGATCGGTTAGAGTGAATGTTGCAATAACTAAACGAGTGCCATCTGTTGGTTGCAGCGTTTCAAATTCTAATTGCATATCACAAGTTTGACGCTAGATTGACACCTCCGCTTCTTCATTGCCGGCATTCCTGGGCGTAGGCTGTGTGTGCCTTCAAATATTTAGCCATTTGCCAGCAATAACAGATCCCCTGCTTATATGTTTTCAGGGACATAGGTTTAGAGCTTTTCCGAACCCATGTGATCAATGACAGGATCGTCCAGACCAAAACCATTGACGGGATCCTTTTGCTGATCCAAAAAGAGCGAAATGGGGAGGCTGTGGACAGAAGCTTGATCCGAAGTTTGCTGACTATGCTGTCTGACCTGCAGGTAAGGGAGATTTTAACTCTGATATTCACTTCTTTCTTTTTCACAGAAACCCCCACTATTTAGACTTTGCATCAAACAGGTCTACCAGGAATCATTTCAACAGAGATTTTTGGAGGAGACCAATTGTTTATATGCAGCAGAAGGCCAAAGACTAATGCAAAAGAGGGAGGCAAGTAGTAGTGTTTCTTAAAGATTCTTAACGAGCTCTACACTTGGAGCCAGTGTTCACTATTCTCTCAATTTTAATATTCTGATGTAGGTGCCAGAGTACCTTCACCACGTCAACAAACGCCTGGAGGAAGAAGCAGATAGAGTGATTACTTACTTGGATCAAAGCACGCAGTAAGTGGTGATCCTTGTGTTTTATTGCAGTGCTCTATGCAGGATGTAGTCAGCTGGTTTAAGAATTGGTGAGCAAAAGAAACGAGATGACCTTCATTCTTGAAGGAGGCCTCTGGCAAAATTGAGGAGGATTCCTCATGTGAGAGAACAGTTGCCTTTGTCTCCTTACTGTGTCATTGTTTCCCCTGTGGCTGGCCTTTTTACCCCACAGAATGCACTCTTGAGTCTTGCATTAATGTACAAAGTCCGGTGTGGAATTAAAATCTGATCCTACTTTACATGGGGCGTAGTTTTCCCGAGCAATGTGCTTCCACTTGACGGAAATGCATGATATGGGTGTTCACAAGCAGATGCAGAGAGAAGTTGCAGCAGGATGAGGAAACTTTGATCATGTAATGAGACGTTGTTGAATATTCTAAATGTGATAGATTGGAAAGGTTAAAATTTACATGCTGTGACCTCAGTATAAGGCGAACAGCAAGCGTTTATGGAAGGCCAAATTATAACTTATGCTTCATCTCGATCTCTTTGTCAGAGAGGTTGTATGGTGAGGAAATGGGCAAATCTTACTGCTATTGTCAGAAGTTTTTTGATGGGCTAGATACCTCAGGCCCAGTGCTTGACCAGCCTATAGCCAGCAAACTACTTGGGCTAACTGGTCAAGCAGCAGAAAGCTTACTAACGTGGGAAACCTTTTTTTTAGTTAACTAGATAAAATAACTTTACAGTTCTAAAATCAGAGTCCTCAGTAGTCTATCTTAAGTTCTCCAGAATTGCCAAAGTGACTTGCATTTTTAAATGGAGGGATTGTGATGCGTTGATCAGAAATGCTACTTATGTTCTTGGCTGTAGTTAGTTTGGAAACCCTTCTGTATGTTGTGGAGGGTTGGTAAGTCCTGGAAAGAATACCATTTAGAAGGTTATGGCATAAGAAGGATGTGGAATCACAGGTGTTGGAAGAAGTCCATTTGGGCCATCATGTCTATATTTGACTGCCAAATGACTTAATGCTACGCTCCTGCCTTTCCAGTGTTGGGAGGTATGAATTTAAAGTGATTCATGCAACTATTAGAGGGGAGATTTTTTTTTTGAAAAGAAAAAGAGGTCCTGCCCCAAAGGTGTTAGGAGTCAAAAACACGCCACTTGAAAAGGCAATAAAGTTGGAACCCTCAACTCACTTATTTGCAACTCAAATTCTTTAAAGTTCAGGGCCAGGATGGATCAAATGCTGAAAAGTGGGATTAGACTGGGTGCAGACGTAATGGGCAGTGTGTGATGTCTTTCTATGCCTTGAACCTTTAAAGATTCTTTAACCAGCTGTGGGCTGACAGCAACCCATGTGTGTGGCTGTGCCTACACCGTGAAGCCTGAACCTATTTCAAATGTCCATACTACTGCTCTCAGACTTTGTGATCTGACTTTGGAGTGATGAGTTTTCACTGACTGTGTCTGGTATCCAGCACCTTCAGAAGCAATTGAGACTCAGTTCAGGAGCAGGGAGATGCTACTTGCAAGGCTTAATCCAGTAACTAATTTGCTCGTGATAGAAATGCTGATGCAAACCTGAAGAATTAATCAGTGACTATTATATATGGCAGGTTTATAAATGACAGCTGGGAGTGAGAGCAACAACATTGATTCATTTCTAAGTGCTGGTCATCTGTATTCAGAATTGGAAGAGGCATACTGAATTGGATCATTGTCTCCCATGTATTGTGGTGACAAGATCCGTGGGTATTGAGCTTGGTAATTTCTGACCCATCTGTTTGTTCTGGGTTTCCTGAGAAGGTTGGGTACATGCTGACTTTAGACTGTAGGTGTCACATCTTTATTCTGCTGACGCTTTCCCATCTTTCACCCTCTAAAGGGTGATCCCTGCCCTCAGATCTTCGTTTCCTGTGGTTTCATGTCCCTAACTGCCATGCAGCTTTTATGTGATCAGGGTCTGTGAGCCCTGAAAACTTGGACAGTAATCAATACTTAACTTTTTTTTATTGGCAAGTGAGTGGAAAGTGAGTCTTCTCCATGTACATGCTAATCTGAGCTGCTTCCTCCTCATATCTGGCTCTCTGATTTCCTGTTGATAGGTCCTTGCGAAGCATGCTTCCTTTTGGGGATTCTCTCCTTGTTTGCATATGTTCAGTACACTTCCCCTCCTTGCTTCAGAGGCTGCAATGGAGCCAGTTTTACGTGCATTATGAGGAACTTCTCACAGTTTTCTCTTTTTCTGCTCTGTACTTTCCTGTTTCTTATTTTATTGGTAGGGAGGGGATGGTACACTTTTGATAAATGAATAGCTGGATACAGAACTGGCTCAAAGGTAGAAGACAGAGGGTGGTGGTGGAGGGTTGTTTTTCAGACTGGAGGCCTGTGACCAGTGGAGTGCCACAAGGATCGGTGTTGGGCCCTCTACTTTTTGCCATTTATATAAATGATTTGGATGTGAGCATAAGAGGTACAGTTAGTAAGTTTGCAGATGACACCAAAATTGGAGGTGTAGTGGACAGCGAAGAAGGTTACCTCAGATTACCACATGATCTTGATCAGATGGGCCAATGGGCTGAGGAATAGCAGATGGAGTTTAGATAAATGCGAGGTGCTGCATTTTGGGAAAGTGAACCTTAGCAGGACTTATACACTTAATGGTAAGGTCCTAGGGAGTGTTGCTGAACAAAGAGACCTTGGAGTGCAGGTTCATAGCTCCTTGAAAGTAGCTTCGCAGGTTGATAAGATAGTTAATAAGGCATTTGGTGTGCTTTCCTTTATCGGTCAGAGTATTGAGTACAGGGGTTGGGGGGGGTTATGTTGCGGCTGTACAGGACATTGGTTAGGACACTGCTGGAATATTGCGTGCAATTCTGGTCTCCTTCCTATCGGAAAGATGTTGTGAAACTTGAAAGGGTTCAGAAAAGATTTACATGGATGTTGCCAGGGTTGGAGGATCTGAGCTACAGGGAGAGGCTGAATAGGCTGGGGCTGTTTTCCCTGGAGCATCAGAGGCTGAGGGGTGACCTTATAGAGGTTTACAAAATTATGAGGGGCATGGATAGGATAAATAGGGCAAAGTCTTTTCTCTGGGGTGGGGGAGTCCAGAACTAGAGGACATAGGGTGAGAGGGAAAAGATATTAAAGAGACTTAAGGGGCAACTTTTTCAGAGGGTGGTGCCAGAGGAATGAGCTGCCAGAGGAAGTGGTGGAGGCTGGTACAATTACAGCATTTTAAAAGGCACCTGGATGAGTATAAATAATTAGGAGGGATATGAGCCGGGTGCTGGCAGGTGGGACTAGATTGGGTTGGGATATCTGGTCGGCATGGATGGGTTGGACCGAAGGGTCTGTTTCCGTGCTGTACATCTCTATGACTCTATTTGTGCTTTACAGAAAATGGTTGATTGCCAGTGTCGAGAAGCAACTGCTTGGTGAGCATCTGACAGCAATTCTTCAGAAAGGTAAAAGCAACACAAGAGTTCTGTTTAACTTTCAGCTCTCTGGTAACAATCTGTTTGGCTAATGCAATCCGTCTGCTTGACACTGGCCAGCAGCCTGCGTGACTGAAGTACTAGCACCCACGCTGGCGGTGCTTTTTGATTCTTCTGCAATGTATTCTTGTGGAAATCTGTAATTACCCAGGCCTCCTGCCATTCTTTGTTTTGCTAATGCCTTAGTTGTTACCTACATTCCTGTATAACAACTATTTATCTTCGCCTCACACATGAGGCAAATTATTATTGTGCACCATTTCTGTTTTACTAAAATGTCCCCACACTCGTATACAGATCGTTGATGTGAATTCCCATTTCCCAGCCCAGTCTGTCTCTCAGAATGAGCCAAAGAGTGCAATCATCTCCATATTGTTTTCAACACCAAGCCTGATTTCCAGCCCTGTTACCCTCTACAGAGAACATGCATTCATCTCTTCTTAAACTTGCCAGCTTGCCTTTACCTTGGGCCATTTGCTGCGGAAACCCTAGAGCTCCAGGCTAAATTTCTGCCATGTTTCTTTGGTCAGCGCTCCATCTGCCATTCTCCGTAAGCACCAACTGATCCAAGATTGGTACTGGTATCCAGACTTGCACAAATCACCGTGAAATGCCTGTTGACTCTTGCCCTGTCTCAATATGCAAGCTTAGTAATTCTCAACTTTATGATTAAATCCCCCCTGCCCCAACACTCTATATCTTCATCTCTCCCTACCTCTCCACGAGATTAGATTCCCCTACAATGTAGAAACAGGCCCTTCAGCCCAACCTGTCCACACCGACGCTCCGAAGAGTGACCCACCCAGACCCATTTCCCTCTGACTAATGCAGCTAACACGATGGGCAGTTTAGCATGGCCAATTCACCTGACCTAGCCTGAGAGGAAGCTCCGATTCACAACATCATCCATTTCTCCATCTTTTTACTCAACCTTAGTGGCTGTATCTTCAAGTGCCGACACAGTTTCCGAGATGAACCATGCCCTTCCAGCTGCCTTCAGAGCATTATTGATATTCCTGCATAGCTCAGGTTCACAGTGTCTTCTAAATGGCTATTGTTGGGACTGTTGGTTTGACATTGCAGCGTAGCTGGTTGTTGTTGCAGGCCTCAATCAACTACTTGGTGAAAACAGAATAGTGGACCTGGCTCTTCTTTACCAACTGCTCAGCAGAGTTAAAGGTGGTCTGCAGGCTCTCCTGCAACACTGGAATGAATATATCAAGGTAATTCTTCAAAATACTGATCCTTTTAGACCGTAAGATATAGGAGCAAAAGGAGGCCATTCATCTCATTGAATCTGCAGTTTCCTGTATTTTCTACATAACTCTTGATTCCTTACTGATTTTAAAGAAAGTCCATCTCCGCCTCGAGTATGCTTAACCCTGCCTCAGCTGCCCTCTGTGGTAAATAAGTCTGTGGGTTCACTAGCCTAGGTGAAGAAATGCTTTCTTATCTCTACCCTAACTAGGCGGCCCTTCATCTGAGATTGTGGGCCTTGGTTCCAGACTGGTATTTTTAGAATGATGTTCACATCTTCTACTGTGAAGACCAGTGCAAAGTATTTATTCAATTCCCGTGCCATTTCCTGGCTCCTCATTATTACTTCCCCCAGCTTGTACATTTCAATAAGATCATCTCATGTTCTTCGAAATTCCGTTTGCACAGGTCCGTCCAACCAGCTGAGCCACTCTTAAGACAATCCCTCCATAGCTGGGATTAGCCTGATGAACCTTACCTGGACTGCCTCCATATCTTTTCTTAAATCTGGGGACCAAAACTGTTCACAGTATTCCAGCTGTGGTCTGACTTGTACCTTGTATAATATTAGCAAGACCTCCACATTTTTATACTTCATATACTGTAAATACCTCTGGTCCCAGCACATCCCAGTGTGCACCAATAGTTGCCATCCTGAAAATGCCTCCCAGCACCCATTTCTTGGTTCCCTATCATTATTTCCCTAGCATTGGTTTCTAACGGGCATTAGAAAATGGCACAGGAGTCGAATAAATACATTATCCTCATATTGCAATAATATGGAGGTGCCAGTGTTGGACTGGGGTGGACAAAGTTAAAAATCACACAACACCAGGTTATAGTCCAACAGGTTTAATTGGAAGCACACTAGCTTTTGGACTGCTGCTCCACACCTAATGAAGGAGCAGTGCTCTGAAAGCTTGTGCTTCCAAATAGACCTGTTGGACTATAACCCTGTTATGTGATTTTTTAACTTTATATTGCAAGACACTAATAACATTCAGAAAATCCTAAATAAAAGGGCAGAAGGAGAGGAGATAATACATGGAGTAATAACTAATCATGGAGTCCTACAGCACGGAGACAGGCTCTTTGGCCCAAAATGGTCCACGCAGAACAAAATGTCCACCGACACTACCCCAGTTCCCTGCGCTTAGCCCATATCCTTCTAATCCGTTCCTATCCACGTATTTGTCCAAATGCCTTTTAAATGTTAATGTACCTGCCTCAACTACTTTCGGCAGCTCATTCCATACGCATACCAACCTGTGTATAAAAAGCTGCCCCTCAGGTTCCCTTTTATTCTTTCCCCTCTAACCTTAAATTGATGTCCTGTAGTCTGTGATTCCCCAGTTGTGGGGAAAAAGACTGAGTGTGTTCAGTCTATCTGTGCCTCTTATGATCTTATACACTGTTATAAGGTTCCCCTCAATCACCTACACTCTAAAGAAAAAAAGTCCTAGCTTGTCCAGCCTCTCCCTATAAGTCAGACTGTTGAGTCCTGGCAACATCCTTATAAGTACCTTCTGCACTCTTTCCAGTCTAATAATGTCTTTACTATTAGCACGGTGACCAAAACTGAACACAGTGCTCCAAGTACAGCCTCACTAACGTCCTGTACAACAGCAATATAACTTACCAACTTCTACACTCAGTGCCCTGACTGATGAAGGCCAGTGGGCCAAAAGCCTTCTTCACTGCCCTGTCTACCTGTGACTCCACTTACAGAGAACCGTGCACCTGAACTCCAAGGTCCCTCTGTTCCATTACACTCCTTAAGGCCCTTCCATTCACCATGAAACTCCGACCTTGATTTGACCATCAAGAAAGAAACAGTATTGGGGAAACCAATGGGAAATGTTAGGGGACTTGACAGGGTAAATGTGGAGAGATTTGTTTCTCCTTGTGGGAGACCAGATACCATAATCTCTCAGTCAGGCCCACCCAGTTAGGACAGAGATGAGAGAGAATTTCTGGTATACCTGTGGAATTCTTTACCACAGAGCGCTGGTCTCTACCTTTTTTATACATTCAAAAAACCTCTTGCTGTCTGCCTTGGTATTAATTGCAAGTTTACCTTCTGAGTTTATCTTCTTTTCTGGTTGTCTTTTGTTGGTTTTTAAACTTAATCCTCCGGCCTACACTAATCATTGCCACGCTGTGCGTCTTTTTCTATCAATTGGATATTATCTTCAACTTCCCTGACAAACCATAGTTGGCTTATCCCTGTCCTAGAATCCTTCTTCCTCATTGAAATATGCCTTTGCTGTTCTTAAAATGTCTGCCATGTTTGTCAACTGTCTTTGCTGCTAAACTCATTTCACAGTCCACCCTAGCCAGCTCTGCCCTTGTTCCTATGTAATTACCTGTATTTATGGAAACCAGCCATTGGGGTCAATGTTGGGGCCTTTGCTATGTGTGCTTTATATAAATGATTTAGACTTGAATGTAGGAGAGTTGATTAGCAAGTTTGCAGACAATACAAAACTTGGAGTGGTAAATCGTGAGGAGGATAGTCTGGAGGATCTAGATGGGCTAATCAATGACAGATGGAATTCAATCGGGATAAAAGTGCGGTGATGCACTTGGGCAGCTCAAACTGGGCAAGGGAATACATGATGAACAGTAGGACCCTGGGAAATATCCAGGATCAGGGGGATCATGGTGTTTATGTACCCCAGTCCTTTCAGGTATTAGGAGGAGAAGTAGATCAAGTGGTTAAGAAGGTATATGGCCTTTAGCTGGAGCAGGGAGTTTATGTTGGAACTGTATAAAATGTTGGTTAGGCTAGAGTATTGTGTGTATTTCTGGAAACCATTTTATAGGACAAATGTGATGGCACTGGAGAGGGTGCAGAGGAGATTTACCAGAATGTTGCCAGGGCTGGAGAATTTAAATTACAAAGGGAGATTGCACAGTCTCAGGGTTGCTTTCCATACAACAGATGGGATGAAGATGTATAAAGTTGTGAGGAACATATGAGAGACAGGTAAAAAAAATTTCCGCTTGGTGGAGGGATGAATGACCAGGGGCATAGATTTGAGGGTAATGGATAGAAGGTTTAAAGGAGATTTGAAGAAAACCTTTTTCACCCAAAGGATGTTGGGAATCCCTCATCATGTTAAAGTAGTATTTAGATGTGCAGTTGTGATGCCAAGGCATACAAGGTCTGAGCAAAGTGCTGAAAAATGGGATTATATTAGTTTGGTAGTTGTTTCTGAGCGGCATGGATGAGATGAGCCAAAGAGCCTTTTTCTGTACTCTCGATCTCTCTGACCCTGAGATCAAGGTTTAAAAGCAGGAGTGAAACACTGGAAAGTGATTTCCTGATTAACTATACATTGTTCAAAGTGCATACCTCTCCAGCTGAGCAAACATACCATGTCCAATGGTTGTGATGTTGTAGTAGATCTCATTAAGTTGTTTCCTTTACCTAAAGGTTAACGATAGTGCAGACTTTACTTTCTTTAATTTTTGTGTTTTAATTTACTCTTCTTTTCACTTGGGTCCTCCTGCATCCCTCTCAGTTGCTCAGCTGGAAGTTTAGCAGAAATCTGCATTGATAGAGAAATATTTCAGCTTCCCTTGAGGAAGGGGAGCATGTGGTCTGATCATTATCTGCCTCCAGTTACCTAGACTAAGCTCCAGAATTCCCTCTGCACCACTTTTCTATCTTGATTTTTTTTTGTTATGATGCTCCTTCAAAACACACCGCTGACCAAGTTTTTGGCCATCTGCCCTCATGGCTTGGTGTCACTGCCATGGCAGTGCTCCTGTGAGCCATTGGAGGCTTTCCAGTCTGTTTTAAACACTACATAAATACAAGGCTTTATTGTGGAAACCGGGTGATTTTCCTTTCTCGTGCGTGAACCACCTTTAGGTTGCAGCAGATTTTGATACTCTCCAAATTGGTGGAGTCTCCTTGTATATGTATGTTCGAAGGTTCAGGGAGACAGCAGTACCCACCTAATTCATGGTGCATTAATTCTTCACAGAAATGAGTGTTTCAGAAGGTGCCTCTATACTAATAGGCTGTAAGAATTTGTGGATTATTCAGAGAATAAATTCAGAACATGTCCTCACATGTAATACCCAAGCATGGAGCCTCAGAATTTGCATTTGATGTTCATCTGTATGAACTGATGTTTACTTTCTAGACCTTTGGCAGTACGATCGTGGTTAATCCAGAGAAGGACAAGACGATGGTGGAGGAACTGCTAGACTTCAAAGATAAAATTGACCATGTCATTGAAGTGTGCTTTCTTAAAAATGAAAAATTTGTCAATGCAATGAAGGAAGCTTTTGAGACTTTTATAAATAAGAGACCCAACAAGCCTGCTGAGCTGATAGGTAAGGCTAATCTCTTGTAGCATGAAGTATTTAATGACTATGGTGATGAATTTTACACTATCGCACGAATTCCCAGTGTTACCACAGATATTTCTATGTGCAATTCAAACTGTTTGCAGAGCTTACATTTCTATGCATAAAAATTTGTTTCTCTAGATTGCCAACAATGACTTCATCCTTCCAACAGTGCTATTAACAAAAACATTGTGCAATAATGTGTTCCACCCGTTTCAATCCAGTACCTTTGCCAATCCTACTGCCGTACCAGTCCCCTACCGGCTTCATTATTATTCATTCCCTGGCCATCACTGGCAAGGCTGGAATTGATTTCCCATTCCTAGTCAACCACATTGAGTATCGAATTGAAAGGAAACAAAGATGAGTGGTAGATCAGAAAATTGGACAGATTTTGGAGAAGGTTGTAGCTCTGGTTGTGGATGAGGTAAATTTGCTCGCTGAGCTGGTAGATTTGCTGTCAGAAGTTTCGTCACCATGTTCAGTAACAACATCAGTGAGCCTCTGTGTTTTGCTCTGCCTTGACTGGGACAATACATCCATCCTGGGACAGGCTAAATGAAGACATGCGCGGGAATTCCTGAAGTCCTGGCATTCAAACCAGAACTCCAACAAACATGTGGATTTGGACTCCATTTACCTACCTACCGAAAACGACATCACCCGCCACTACAAACCAAGAGAGCTAAATAGCAAACGGGACAACGCCAGCGCTTCACCGCAGGCTCACTGATGTTACCTAGCATGGTGATGAAACGTCTGAGAATAAATCTACCAGCTCAGCGAGCAAGCTTACAATCTAATTGGACAAATTTTAAAAACCAGCAATATGTGATCACAAAGTAATGAGGGAGAAATTTAGAATATGAGAAAAAGCTAGTTAGACTATGAAGACAGTTTATACAATTGTATGAAAAGGCAGAGAGTATCTTAAGTGAATGTTGGTTGCTTAAAAGGTGAGACTGGGCTTTTTTTTAAGTTCATTCATGGGACGTAAGGGGCAGAAGGTTTCTGTACCTGCCTTCACAGAAGTGGTCACAAAAAGTATCCCAAGAATAATGGAAAGTGTAGAGACAAAAGGGAGGGAGGAATTTGATACAGTACCAATCATGAACAAAGAAATACTGGGAAAACCATGGGATTAAAGGCTGACAAGTCCTCTGGTCTCTAATACTCTGTGTCCAGAGACCAAGGCCGTGGGTTCATTGGTTGTAATCTTCGACTTTGGAAAGGTCCTGTTGGATTGTAAGAATGTAACATCCCTACTGAAAAAAAAAGAGAGTGGGAGAGACAGGAAGCAGGAAGCTGTAGGCTAATTAGTCTCGGCATCCATCATCAGGAAAATGCTAGAATCCTTTATTGAGGGACTGTAGTTTGTTGGATTCCCTCTTCTCTTCTGATTTTCTAGTTCCCCTTTCCTCCAAATATAAATCAATCAGCCACATTCAACCTACTTTCTGAGATCTCTCCCGTTTTTCCACTGTTAAAATCTCTTAAACTGTTGTTTCAGCCAAGGTGGCTCACTTCCTGTGTGGCTTCAGTCTTTTATATCATGAAAATATAAACATTCATTTTTATACACATTTGTGCCATATGTCTTTTACAAGCTCTTTGAAGAGCTGTCTACTTAATTCTATTATTCTGCCCTTTTCTCCAAAAGCTTACATATTTTGCAGTTTACTCTTGCTTTTTAAAAATTTACTAGCCAACAGGCAAATTGATAGCATATGGTTTCTGTGTAGAATGAGACTTTTTTCAGAGTGAATCATCACTGATATATTATTTAATTTGTTTATAGCCAAGTATGTGGATTCAAAATTGCGAGCTGGTAACAAAGAGGCCACAGATGAAGAACTGGAAAGAATGCTGGATAAAATCATGATCATATTTCGGTTTATTCATGGTGAGCTCTTCTTTCTGATCTACAGCTGGTTTGCAAATCCTTTTTCTAATGCAATCAGCTTGTTTTTATGGACCTCAGAATTTGTGTTCTCTAGGTCATTGATTGCCTCAGCCCATGTAGTAAATTGGGAAGTGGGCTCCAGCAAAAGCCTAAATGATCAAGTAAATCAGTTCGGTGGCTTTTTTTCTATTTACTTCATAAGGTTGGCATGGTGGCTTAGTGATTAGCACTGCTGCCTCACAGCGTCAGGGACCCAGGTTCAATTCCCACCTCGGGCGACTGTCTGTGCGGTGTTTACACGTTGTCCCAGTGTCTGTGTGGGTTTCCTCCCACAGTCCAAAAATATGCAGGTTAGGTGAATGGGCAATTTAGCATGGCCAATTGTGTTAGGTACATTAGTCAGGGGTAAATGTAGGGGAATAGATGGGTTGCAACTTGAATGTGCAAGAATGATGGGTTGCTCTTCGGCGGGTCGGTATTAACTTGTTGGGCCAAAGGGCCTGTAGGAAATTTAATCTAACCAAGAGCTACTTGTTTGCAATACTGTTGGAGTAAAAAGTTTCAAATGTCAGTACTTCCAGTGTCACCAGTGTTAGTGCTATCTCAGCACAGTAGTTATTGAGCCTTTGCACTCATAGTCAGCATTTTGGCCTTTGATCACCACCTAGTGTCATTTCTTTGAGATGCATGAGAGTTTGGGGGGGAAGGCAGTGACCTACTGGTAACATCACTGGACTCTTAATCCAAATCCCCACGCTAATGTTCCGAGGACATCTGCCATCCTTACCCTATCTGGCCTACATGTGAGTCCACACCCATAGCAATGTGGTTGACTCCCAAAGCCCTCTGCAGAATAACCAATGAAATAATATTAAAGAAGGAAAAGGCAGGTAGATTCCTGATGAAGGGCTTTTCCCTGAAACATCGATTTTCCTGCTTCTCGGATGTTGCCTGACCTGCTGTGCTTTTCCAGCACCACACTCTTGACAGGCAGATAAAATCAAGTCTCATTGGGCTTTTTACAAATCGAGGACTTAACTACAGTTGATTGTGCAACTTGAATGTGCAAGAATTTACAGGTATTTTGGAGAATAGAATGGAAGTGGGTCATCAGAAGAGCCGAGTTTTAAATAATCTTGTAAAATCAAACTTGTAGGAACTATATGCTGCAGTATTTTTAAAGACATGCAGATTCATTGTTGAAAATGAGTAGACAGCTGGGGCATGTGGTTGGGATGAAAATCTCTCTCTGACAGATCACCAAAATGGAATAATGTTGGATTCTCGTCAGCACCATTCTTACTCAGTGAGTTTATGGGTTAGATTTCATGAAGGATTAACAGAATTTGCCTCTGTCGTTTTAGCAGGCTCGGAGTTGTTGAAGTATGATGTGTGGCTACTCCGTGGCTTTCCTGCTGACCTTGGTCCCATTCCCCCTGATGTGAAGGGCTTGGTACAGTATCCACCCATTCTGTACACCTGTCGAGGGCCTTAAGTAGCCAATTGTTGGAATACTGGGTCAGGTAAAAATGGGCAAGCTGTTCTTATAACTTCATTGAAAAGATAGATTAGACTTTTAGATTAGACTTTTTTTTACAGTGTGGAAACAGGCCCTTCGGCCCAACAAGTCCACACCGACCCGCCGAAGCGAAACCCACCCATACCCCTACATTTACCCCTTACCTAACACTACGGGCAATTTAGCATGGCCAATTCACCTGACCTGCACATCTTTGGACTGTGGGAGGAAACCGGAGCACCTGGAGGAAACCCACGCAGACACGGGGAGAATGTGCAACTCCACACAGTCAGTCGCCTGAGGCGGGAATTGAACCCGGGTCTCTGGCGCTGCGAGGCAGCAGTGCTAACCACTGTGCCATCGTGCCGCCCGCATAGGAAAGATGTTGGGGGGCAGATTATTCAAGGTGGGGGCTGCCCTGCACATGGCAGGAGCATCCCCTTTAGGTCGTTGCCCTTTGTTTCTCCCTGCCTGATCCCCTCATGCCTATCCAACTCACTTGACATGCCTCTCTCCAGGCCCCATCTCTTGTACTTTGGTGGGGTGGCCACTATTTGCTCTGGAACTTCTTGGCTGCTGGTTCAACTTGTAGTTCTTATGGGCTCCACTGAGGGAGCAGATATCCCATGTTTACCTCAACTTGCTTTGCCTTAATGTTCGATTATGCTGTGTCCCACATTTGAGTTGATTTACATTTAATGTAAATTAATTTGGGTGTCAATATTTATTTCCTTTCCAATAGGTAAGGATGTATTTGAGGCCTTCTATAAGAAAGACTTGGCAAAACGTCTCCTGGTGGGGAAAAGTGCTTCTGTTGATGCTGAGAAGTCAATGCTGTCCAAACTGAAGCATGGTACGTCCGCACAGCTACTGCATAACTCAGAGATGGCCTTGTCCTCTTCTCAGTAACCATTTCTGTGCAGTTAGAGGAAGCTGGGGTTCTGACCACTTCCTGTTTTGTTTCTGTAGAATGTGGTGCTGCCTTCACCAGCAAGTTGGAGGGAATGTTTAAGGACATGGAGCTCTCAAAAGACATTATGGTCCAATTTAAGCAGGTACTCTTGACTGCAGCTTGTATGTTTTTCTTTTCGCCCAACTCTTCCCTCCAGATCTTTTGAATGGGGATAGATTAGAAAAGGGGGGGGGGTGGTACGATGAGTCCTGGATGTCTTGTATACCAATTGCTGAAAGCAAGTGTGCAGGTGCAGCAGGCGGTGAAGAAGGTGAATGGTACACTGGCCTTCAAAGCAAGAGGATGCAAGTCCAGGAGCAGGGATGTCATGCTGCATTTGTTCAGAACCTTGGTGAGGCCACACTTGCAATATTGTGCGCAGTTTTGGTCTCCAACAAAGGTTTAGCAGACCGATTCCTGGATTGGCAGGACTGACATCTGAAGAGAGACTGGGTCGCTTTGGCCTATATTCACACAAGTTTAGAAGCAATGAGGGGTGATCTCCAAGAAACCTATAAAATTCTAACAGACTAGACAAGGTAAACTCAGGAAGGAGTCCAGAACCAAGAGTCACAGCTAAGGATACAGGACAGACCATTGAAGACTGAGATGACTAAATGCCTCTTCGTCTAGAGAGTGGTGAGCCTGTGGAATTCTCTGCCACAGAAAGCTGTTGATGCCAAAACATTGAATGCTTTCAAGAAAGAGTTAATGTAGTTCTTAAGGCTAAAGGGATCAGAGGTTACTGGGAGAAACAGGAAATAGAGTTTCGAATTTTGAAAAAGTAACAGAGGATTGATGAGGACAGAGCGGTGGACGTGATCGATGTGGACTTCACTAAGGCGTTCGACAAGGTTCCCCATGAGAGACTGGTTAGCAAGGTTAGATCTCGTGGAATACAGGGCACGTATGGAGTCAGCTATTACGAGGGGGCATAGCTTTAAATTAAGGGGGGGTAGATATGGGACTGAAGTTAGGGGTAGGTTCTTCACTCAGTGAGTCGTAAGTTCATGGAATGCCCTGCCTGTAGCAGTGGTGGACTCTCCCTCTTTATGGGCATTTAGGCGGGCATTGGATAGGTATATGGAGGATAGTGGGTTAGTATAGGTTAGGTGGGCTTGGATCGGCGCAACATCGAGGGCCAAAGGGCCTGTACTGCGCTGTATTCTTCTATGTTCTATGTTCTATATAGAGGGTGGTGCATGTATGGAATGAGTTGCCAGAGGAAGTGGTGGAGGCTGGTACAATTGCAACATTTAAAAGGCATCTGGATGGGTACATGAATAGGAAGGGTTTAGAGGGACATGGGCCATGCATATGGTAAATGGGACAAAATTAATTTAGGATATCTGGTTGACACGGACAAGTTGGACCATAGCATCTGTTTCCATGCTGTACATCTCTGACTCTAATCTACCCCCCCTCTATATTTGCATGCCCTCTTTGTTCCTTTTCTCTCCCCATTTTTTCAATGTGACTTTCCTCTCCTCTGTCTGTCACCTGTCTGGAGCTCTCTTCTGTGCTTGGTGTATGACTATAACTGGCCTTAAAAGCTGTATGTGTGATTTCAAGAGGGAAGATTAATCACAACTGGAGCAAAAGCCATGCTGAATCACCCTTCCTCCTGGATTCCAATGCGTGCTCACTGGTCAGCAGAAATCAGGCTCCCCTCTTCCAGTGGTTTCATGGCCCAGGTGCTCACCTTGATTCAGTCAAGGCAGAAACTAGTTAATTCAGCACATTCGCCAGACTGAGTGAAGGAACCCACTGGTATCACCAGATTCTGAATACTCAGCGATTTAAGCAAAGGTTGAGAAAATGTACAGCAAAGCCTTTGCTATCTGCCTATCAAGTGTTTAAGTCGGAAGTGCTCATTAGTTGAGGGTTAAGGGTTTTTGATGATTTTGTGAAGATGTGGTTGCTGAGGCACCATGAGATATACAGGATTGCTGAAATCCAGCGAGAGCACTGAGGGAGCATAGTCGTGCAGAACATTTGCTGAGAACAGAGAGTGGGTGAGGAGTTATTATTTAAATAATAATGCATTACCTGACCATTTAAAGTGAGGAATGGAGGGTTTGAGTTAAAGGAGGTGGTAGGCTAGGACTGTATTCAATGATGCATAGAAGGTTGAGGGGTGACCTTCTAGTGGTTTATAAAAGAATGCGGAATACAGATAGGGTTAATGGTCGGTGTCTTTTCCCTAGCCCGAGGGATTTCAAGACTAGAGGGTATATTTTTAAGGTGAGAGGAGAAAGGATTTAAAGACATGGCATGTTTCCACACTGTAAGTAATCTAATCTAAAAAAGAATGCGGAATACAGATAGGGTTAATGGTCTGTGTCTTTTCCCTAGCCCGAGGGATTTCAAGACTAGAGGGTATATTTTTAAGGTGAGAGGAGAAAGGATTTAAAGACATGGCAACTTTTTTTACACAGTTCATGTGTGGAATGAACTTCCAGAGGAAGTGATGGATACAGGTACAGTTGCAACATTTTAAAAGTTTAGATATGTTCATGAATAGGAAAGGGTTGGAAGGATTTGGGCTAAGTGCAGGCAGTTGGGACTGGGATTATGGTCAGTGTGGACTGGTTGGACCCAAAGGGGCTTCCGTGCTGTATGACTCTGATTCTGTGACTGTGACTGCCTTTTTTTTTTAAAGACTGAGCTGTTAGAAATTTGGATCTGTACAGAATTTCTGGTTAATGGAGGGCCAAGTGACTGAAGGTTACTGCAGTGCTTTTAACTTGGGCTGGACTGATCGGGGTGTCATTAATACTAATATCTTCAGTTGTCTACTTTCTCTATTTCAAGTTCATTACTGTCAATCTAAACCAAATTTAATTCAATAGTGAATTTATAATTCAAAAGAGAAGTTCTTGCTCATTGACTCATTTTCCACAAACCACTGGCCAGGCCCATGTTGGGAGAGGATGAACCAGGGCACAGTCTCACCTGGACAACTTGAATCATAGAAATGTTTTGGCCCTACAATCCACGTCTGTTCTGCTCACCCACCCACTCTGCAACAGAAATTCAGTTGGTGCCAATCGCTGGCCTGTTTCCTCTGCAAATCCTTTCTGTTCAGATACTTGTTCACTTCCCTTGGGGAAAGCCTTAATTGAACCTGTTTCCACCACAATCACAGCAGTGCATTCCAATGCTTTCTTGTTACGTTAAAACATTTTTCATCAGCTCCTTTTGCCACTCACCTTGTGTAGGTGTCCTCTGATTCTTGATCCTTACAATAACAGAAAAAAATTATCGCCCAATGTACATAGCCATGCCCCTTGTAATTTCGAACACCTCCTACTCCTCAAAGCTCAACTTCTCCAGTCTATCTACTGATGTTTCTCATCACTGGAACCATTCTAGTGAATCTCTAGTGCATGTTGTCTAAAACCTTCATGTCCTTCCTAAGGTCTGCCCAGGTATGGATGCAATACTGCAGTCGAAGCCGAACATAAATATTATCATAACAGGCCATTTGCAAAAACAAGGAAGTTTCCACACTGTTAGGATTCGATGATGATGATAACCGTAAAGCTAAGGATCCTATATCCCTTTTTGACCGCTTTTCAATGTCTTGTGTCATTTATGCACATAAATCCCTAGGTGTGTCTATTGTGTTCCTGTTACGGTGTAACTTTCATTTTAATAGTTCGCTTCCTTATTCTTTCTCCCAAAACGTACCACTTCAGGCTTGTCTGTATTACCTTTCGTCTGCATGTTCAACCAGCTTGTCTGTATCCTCTTGATGTTTAACACTATCCTGCCCTCAGTTCGGTGTTTAAGGTTTAGTCAGTTATAGCTTTTGAAGATGTGCCTGGCCCTTGAGAAATCCAGCTATGTGTCTTTCTCAAATTTAACAAGCAACTGTTCACTATGATTCTGTTTCCTGTCACTCACCAACTTAATAATCATGCTGCTATTATCTCTTTTATTCCATGGGCTTTACCAAATGGTTTTTTGAAAGTCCATGCACACTACAGCAGCCACATTATCCTCATTGAGCTTCTCTCTTCATCGTAAAACTGTTTAATGGAATTTATATGTAACAAAGCTACGCTGGCTTCTGTTAAGTGATTGTTAACTTTGACTTGGATTATTATTCCTGAAAGCTTTCTCGTCACTGATGTTCAACTGACCGGCTAGTTGTTACTGGGTAATGCTTGCTTGAAGAAAGCTGGAACGCATCACTGCTGTAACTGAGAAGGGTTGGACGGTTATGATCAGTGCCTCCCTGCTTTACTTCTCTGTGATGCTTTGATGATCCATCTGGACCTAGTCATTTATTAACTTCGGCTTTTTATTCAGTATTAGCCCGTATAATGTCTTAGTGACCTCCTTGATTCTGATTTTGGCAGCATCATTTTCCGTGTTAAAGACTTACAAATACTCATACAATACTTTGCTGAAGTTTTTGTCTCCATACATAAGCTTCCTTTGGGTCCCTAATCAATCCAGTGCTGCCTCTTCACCAGCCTTTTACTATTGATATGCTTCGACAATTGCTCGGGATTCCCTTTCATGTAAGCTGCCAGTCTCCTCTTGTACTCTGTCTGCCGATGTCATTTCCTTTTCCAAGTCCCTTCCGAACTTCCTATATTCATCCCTCTTGTTGCTGTCATCAACCTGACAATACACACTTTTGCCAATTCATCTAGCAGGCTTTTTCTGTCCTTATCCAGAGAAGTCTGGATTTGTTTCCAGTTTTTACTGGACTGTGTCTTCTTTAAAGGCAGTCTTTTATAGTTTTGTTTGCTAATCTTTGATTGCAATCTTCCTGAGCCAGACCTATCCTCCCTCAACTGAATTGACCCTCCTGCGATTAAGTGTACTTACACTACCTTACATGAGAAACAGAACCAAGCCACTCAGCCTAAATAGTCCAAAGAGGTGTTTCTGCTGTACTTGAGATTCTTCACATTCCAGACCCAGCCAGTTAACCCTTTCCTGATGTGTCGGCCCACGCATTTCTGGTATCATCCTGGTGAATGTTTTCCACACCCTCTCCAGTGCTTCTACGTCCTATTTATAACATAATGACCAGAACAACCCACATTAAGTGCACTTTGGGACTGAAGCTGAGTGGGAATGGGCAGAGAGCAGCCTGGGAAGGTAAGAGATTCTGATTTGAAATGGTTTAAGCTGAGGAGATACTGAAAAATGACATCACACGAGGGTTGTGATTTGATTGGCTAATAAGGTGCCTGCTAAAACTGAATCTGCGTTAAATTGAATCTGGTTAATTTATTGGTTATGACTTGCATAAAAAGACAGTTAAATTTTTTTAAAAATTCAAAACTAATTAAATAAGGCTGGAGGGTCAGGTGATGTGGTGTTCCTGTGTGATGTGGAGCTCATTGTGGTTCCCAGTGACCATGTCTGTAGTAAATGTTGGGTGCTGCAAGAACTCCGGCTCAGTCGGTGAGCTGATGTCTGAGCTTCAAACATTGTGACACATAAGGGACGGGAGAGTTCCTGGATGCTGTGTTTCAGGAGGTGGTCACACCTCTTAGACTAACTAAGGGTGTGGTTGTGAGTGAGGCAGGTGGAGAGATCCAGGAGGTACAGTTGCAGGAGAGCCTCAGCCCCTGTCCTTGTCCAACAGGCCCAAGAGCTTTGCTCCCTGTGTGGACAGGAATGGGCACTGCAGGGAGGATGAGCCAACTGACCGCAGTATCGTGGTGCAGGCAGCCATTCAAGTGGGGGGGGAGAGAAGAAGGGAAAGGTTGTAAGTGGTGATAGTATAGTTAGAGGCATAGACGCTCTTTTCTTTGTGACCAGGATCGGGCGTCCTGAAGATTGTTGCCTGTTTGGTGCTCGGGTTTGGGATATCGCATCTGGGCTGCAGAGGAACTTGGAGTGGCAGGATAAAGATCCAGCAGTCGTGGTCCATGTAGGTACCAATAGCATCGATAAAACTAAGACAGAAGTTCTGCTAAGGGAGTATGAACAGCTTGGAGTTAAATTGAAAAGCAGAACCAAAAATGTAATAATCTCTGGATTACTACTTGAGCCATGTACTAATTGACACAGGGCCAATAAGGTTAAGCAGGTAAATGTGTGGCTGAAAGATTGGTGTGGGAGAAATGGGTTTGAATTCATGGGACACTGGCACCAGTATTGGGCAAGAAGGGATCTGTTCTGATGGGACGGTCTTTACCCGAACAGTGCTGGGGCAAGAGTCCTAGCGAATCGCATAACCGGGGGCTGTAGGCAGGGCTTTAAACTAAATAGTGAGAGTGAGGGTTCAGTTATCAGGGAAGTTTGAAAACCCGATTTAGAGGAGGAGGTAAGAATGCAGCACAACCACAAATACAGCAGCGTGTATGGAAAGGGTCAGCAATCAAACTTCAAGCACACTGGACAAATGAATGACAATGAGAAGAGGGATGGTTAATACAGGACTGAAGATGTTATATCTGAATACACACTGTATAAGGAACAAGGTAATGAGCTTGTGGCACAGATTGAAATTGGTAGGTAAGATGTGGTGGGCATCTCAGAGACATGGCTGTAAGGGGATCAGGGTTGGGAGCTGGATATCCAAAGATATACATCCTGTCAAAAAGATAGGCAGGTGGGCAGAGGGGGTGGGGTTGCCTTATCAGTAAGAAATGAAATTAAATCAATAGTACTAAAATGAAAAAACCGTAGTTGGAGTTATGCAGAGGCCTCCAAACAGTAGTCAGGAGCTGGGGCGCAAGATACACCAGGACATAGAAAAGCTGTGTAGGAAAGGCAAAGTTACAGTGATCATGGGGGTTTTCCATATGTAAGTAGACTGGGAAATCAGGTTGGTTGTGGATTGCAAAGAAGGGAATTTGTGGAATGTCTGTGAGATGGCTTTTTGGAGCAGCTTGTGGTGGAGCTCACTAGGGAACGGGCAATACTGGATTTAGTGTTGTTCAATGAGGCAGACTTGATAAGGGAACTTAAGATAAAGGAACCCTTAGGAGGCAGTGATCATAAAATAATAGGGTAGGGGAATAGGTTTGGGTCAGATACTCTTTAGAAAGTCTGTTTGGACATGTTGGGCCTAATAGCCTGTTTCCACACTGTAGGGATTCTATGATTGAATTTACTCTACAGCTGAATAAATGCAACTACAGAGGCATGAGGGAGAAGCTGGGTAGAATTGACTGGGAGAGAAGTCTGGCAGGAAAGGCAGTGGAACAGCAATGGCAGGAAGTTTTGGGAGTAATTCAGGAGACACAGCAGATATTCGTCCTGAGGAAAAAGAGACATGTTACAGGGAGGATGAGGTAACCAAGGCTGACTAGGGTAGGCAGGGATAGCATAAAAACAAAAGGGAAAGCATATAATGTGGCAAAGGGCAATGGGAAACCAGAGGATTGGGAAGCTTACAAAGATCAACGGAGGGCAACAAAAAAAATGAGGGAGAAGATTAAATATGAGGGTAAGGTAGCCAGTAATATAAGGGAAGAGTGTAAGAGTTTCTTTATATATATGAAGTGGAAAAGAGAGGCAAAAGTGGACCCTGGGCTGCTGGAAAATGACACTGGAGAGATAGTAGTGGGGAACAAGGAAATGGCTGAGGAATTGAATAATTTGTCAGTTTTTACAGTGGAAGACATAAGTAATGTCCAAAAAAAATCTAGAGTGAGGGGGCAGAGCTGAGTATGGTGATCATCACCAAGGAGAAGGTGCTGGACAAACTGAATGGCCTGCATGTGGATACATCACCTGGACCAGATGGAGTACACCTCAGAGCTCTCGGAGAGATAGCTGAAGAGGTAGTGGAGGTGTTAATGGTAATCTTTCAGGAATCACTTGAATCAGGAAGGGTCACAGAGGATTGGAAAATCGCTGACGTGACATGTCTGTTTAACAAGGGAGTACGGTAAAGAAGGGAAAATCACAGACCGAATAACCTAATCTCGGTCTTGGGTAAGATCCTGGAATCCATTGTGAACGATGAGATTTCTCCACACTTGGAACTGTATGGTATAATAGGGCCAAGTCAGCATGGTTTCATCAAGGGGAGGTTATGCCTGATAAATCTTCTAGAATTCTGAGCAAGTAATGAACAGGTTTGACCAAGGAGAGCCAATGTGGATGTTATGTATGTGGACTTCAAGAAGGTCTTTGCCAAGATGCTACACAGGAGGCTACTGAGTAAGATAAGGGCCCATGGTGTCAGAGGCAAGGTGCTAGCATGGATAGAAGCCTGGCTGTCTGGCAGGAAGCAGAGAGTGGGGATAAAAGGGTCCTTCTCAGGATGGCAGCTGGTGACAAGTGGTGTTCTGCAAGGCTCAGTGTTGGGACAACCTTCCACTTTATACAGTAACAATCTAGACGAAGGAATTGAGAGCATTCTGACTAGGTTTGCAGACGATACAAAGGTAGGTAGAGGGACCGGTAGCATTGAGGAGGTGGGGAGGCTGCAGAAGGATTTGGAGAGGTTAGGAGAGTGGGTAAAGAAGTAGCAGATAGAGTACCAGGGGAAAGTGTGAGGTCATGCACTTTGGGAGGAAGAATAGAGGCTGTAGACTATTTTCTCAATGGGGAGAAACTTCCTAAGTCTGAAGTGCAAAGAGACTTGGGAGTTCTATTCCAGGATTCTCCTAAAGTAAATTTGCAGGTTGAGTCAGTAGTTAGGAAGGCAAATGCAATGATGGCATTTTATTATGAGATGACTTGAATATAAAAGTAGGGATATACTTCTGAGGCTCTGTAAGGCTCTGGTCAGACCATATTTGGAGTATTGTGTGCAGTTTAGGCCCATATCTCAGGAAGGATGAACTGGCCCTGGAGTGTGTTCAGAGGAGGTTCATGAGAACAGTCCCAGGAATGAAAAGCTTAACACATGAGGCACATTTGAGGATTCTGAGCCTATACTCAACATAATTTAGAAGGATGAATGGGGATCTAACTGAAAAATTCAGAATTCAGTGTGGCGTGGATAGAGTAAATGTTGGGAAGATGTTCCCATTGGTAGGAGAGACTAGGGCCTGAGGGCACAGCCTTAGAGTAAAGGGAAGAGCTTTTAGAACAGATAAAAGGAGAAACTTCTTCAGCCATAGAGAGGTGAATCTGTAGAATCCATTGACACAGAAGGTTATGGCGGCCAGGTCATGCAGTATATTTAAGACTGAGATAGATAGGTTTTTGATTATCAAAGGGAGAAAGCAGGAAAATGAGGTTGAGAAACTTAACAGGTGTGATTGAATGGCAGAGCAGACTCAGTGGGCTGAATGGCCTAATTTCTGTTCCTTTGACTTATGGTCTTATACCAAGTGTGGTCTAACCAAGTTTCTGTACAGGTATAGCACAATTTCCTTACTTTTCAATTGTGACTCTAGAAATAAAACTTGGTGTTTGGTTTCTGTTTGTATTTATCCTTGTATTTATTACCTTGTTAATCAATGGCACAACTTTCAGCGATAGTTACATTTCTTATATTCTGAGAACAATCTATTGTCCAATTCCCCCTGCTTAAGGCTTCCAAGTATTAAGTGGTCTCCTTAGTCTTCCTACCTAATGTACCATGTCACATTTATCTGTGTTGAACTTCATTGGCCAGTTATTTCCCCAATTTATATCACTTCCCATCCTCTGCCACTCTGAAAGCTAACCTTTGCTCCCACTTTCCACTAACTTTATTGAAGACTGACACCAATTCACTCACTTGTTTCCTGGCTCCGTGTTGTCTAACTTTATGAATGGTTCTGCTGTGAGGCAGCTTACGGGGGGTTTTTGAAAGCCCAGCTAAATTTCATTGTCATTGTCTACTTTGTACCTTACTGCCTCAAAATATTCAATAAGGTTGGTCAAGCAAGATTTATCCTTTGGAATTCTTTGTTTGGTTTTCCCTACAATATTCTTCATCTTCCATTCTGTCCTTCAGCAAGGATTCCATTTTTTTCCTACTTCTGGTGTTAGATTGACTAATCTATGATTGTTTTAGTCTATAATTGTTCCATTAGTCTCTTACATTGCTGATCTCAATCTGGTATTGTGATCGCTCTTCCCTGTTGGCAGTCTTGACCTGAAGAAGGGCTTATGCCCGAAACATCGATTCTCCTGCTCCTTGAATGCTGCCTGACCTGCTGCGCTTTTCTAGCAACACATTTTCACCACTTCATTTTCCCATAGCCTCTTTTGTTTTTCTCTCTTGAGGCAGTGACTTGTAGCATGGATCCCTCAGTGCTGGCTTGCTCCCAAATGGCTAATCTCCCCCCTGTGTCAGCGTGGTCCTCAGCTGATATGGACACAGGCTGCAGAGCAAGCAACCATCTTGCTGTGTCCCTTTGGACGTTTGATGCATTGTTTTTGATGTATGCCGGCAAGTAGCGATCGCTGAACAAAAGTCTGGTGTCTATTTGTATGTGCACTTCCTTCGATTGAAATTAGTTTTATTTCCACATTATAAGTTTGTTTGAGGTTTTGTTTACATTTCCAGCACAGTCGAACCACAGAAGTGTTACAGTGGTCCCTGTGCTGAATTGCTTCCTGGTTTATATCCCACACCGAGATAAGAATGGGACAAGTCACAGAGCTGTACAGCACGGAAACAGACCCTTTGGACCAACTTGTCCACACCAACCAGATATCCTAAATCTACTACCATTTGCCAGCATTTGTCCCATGTCCCTCCAAACCCCTCCTAGTCATGTACCCATCCAGATGCCTTTTAAATGCTGTAATTGTACCAGCCACCACTACTTCCTCTGGCAGCTCATTTCATACACGCACCACCCCCTACATGAAAATGTTGCCCTTTAGGTTCCTTTTATATCTTTCCTTCTCGCCTTAAACCTATGCCCTTTAATTTTGGACTCTCCCATCCTGGGGAGAAGATCTTGTGTATTCACTCTATCCATTCCCCTCATGATTTTATAAACTTCCATAAGGTTTCTCAGCCTCCAATGCTCCAAGGAAAATAGCCCCAGTCTATTCAGCCTCTCCCTACTGCTCAAAACCTCCAACCCTGGCAACATCCTTGTAAATCTTTTCAAAAAGAATGGATACCCAATGAACACAGTCCGCCGATTTCTCAGCAACAAACCCAAACAAGCAGACAAACATGTCCAGAAACCTTAGCCACTCTCCTCTACATCAAAGACATCTCTGAAATGACTGCCAGACTACTCAGAACCCATGGCATCATGGTAGCCCACAAGTTCACCAACATACTAAAACAGCAGCTAATGAACTTGAAAGACTCTATACAGATCTAATGTCATTTACAAAATACCTTGCAAGGACTGTAACAAACACTACATTGGACAAACAGGCAGAAAACTAGCCACCAGGATACATGAACACCAACTAGCCACAAAAAGACATGACCCTCTCTCACTAGTATCCTTACATACAGATAAGGAAAGACACCACCTCGCCTGGGACACATCATCCATGCTAGGACGAGCCAAACAAAGACATGCATGAGAATTCCTCGAAGCATGACATCCCAACCGGAACTCTATCAACAAACACATCGAGTTAGACCCCATCTACCACCCCCTGAGAAAAGGAACAGGAAGTGACTTCACCGTAGGAAATGACATCACCAACCCAAACATATAAATAGAAATCAAGAATTTTCAGCATTGCTTCACCTGAGGCCCACTGAAGATGTTACCCAGTAGAGTAATGAAACGTCTGAGAATTCCAGCTCCGTGAGCAAACCTACATCCAAAACCTCAACCTGAGCTACAAATCTTCTCAAAACCCACTTTTCTGAACCCGTTCAGATTTCACAACATCCTTTCTAAAGCAGGGAGAATAGAATTGCACATAGTACTCCAAACGTGGCCTAATCAATGTCCTGTACAGCTGCAATATGACCTCCCAATTCCCATACCCAACGCACTGACTAATAAAGGCAAGTGCACCAATCACCGCCTTCACTATCCTGACTACCTGCAACTCAACTTTCAAGGAGCTATGAACCTGAACTCTCTTTGTTAAGCAACACTCCTCAGGACCTTACCATTAGTGTAAAAGTCCTGCCCCTGATTTGCCTTTCCAAAATTCAGCACCTCACATTTATAATTAATTTATAATTAAACTCCATCTGCCACTCGTCAGCCTATGAGCCCATCTGATCAAGGTCCCATTGTAATCTGAGGTAACCTTTGCTGTCCAAGTATGGTGTCATCTGTAAACTTACTAACCGTACCTCCTATTTTCACATTTAAATCATCCTGAACCATTTCTGACCTAAGGCAAAGGTGATTGACAAATAGGCATAGGCTTCTTTTAAGTCCCTCTGGTAGGACAAAGCTCAAATGATATGGTACCTTCAGACCACACGCGATGCCCTTGGCTGAACATTCATGTGATGAAGTCTCCCCACTCTAGCAAGTGTTTTGCTGTGGTTTACAGGGCACAGATAATTGGCAAACAGTGTTGGCTGTTCTGTTTTCACTTCTAGTCAGAGGGCATGTGATCCACCGGGTCAGTCACCACCTTTCCCCGGCTGCACACTTCACCTGTTTCTGATTGAATTAGCTACGCAAGGTTTCAGTACACTTTGCATCATAGTTTTGGGGAGAACTAGTCAGGCATCTAAATTTCCAGAGCTTAGGTCTTGTTGTAGTAACATCTGTCACTAATGGATAGATTGATTAGCTCATAAAGTCAAAGGAATTATGAGTGATTTTAGGCACTGCAGTACGAGCTTTCTTTATCCTCTTGCTGTTATCCTTGCATTGTTACTTGCAAATTGTGCCAAGTTACCCTTTAAAAGTGAACTGCACCTGAACTCTGGTTCTGCAACCATTTCTTTGGGTGAGTTTGTAGCTTAGTTTATGTTCCTTGCAAGGCCAAAGCCAGCCTGTACTTCAAGGAGCATGGGCCATCACTCAGTAAGATTCACAGACCAGCATTAGGTTTGACAATCAAACCTGTTTCTCTATTTAATTTGTAAGTGTTAGTTTTATCTTCTATATTTGAAAAAGTCTTCAGGTTTTTTTTGCCTTGATGTCCATGTCGTGTTTCTCCTGAACGTGCAAATTTTATTCTGCCTTTTCAGTACATCCAAAATCAGAGTGATCCAAGCAAGATAGATCTGACTGTCAACATTCTGACAATGGGATACTGGCCAACGTACACACCCATGGAAATACATTTACCTGCTGAGGTAAGTGTAATATTACTCATTATTGGCATCTGCAACATAGTGCAAACTCCACAACTGGATGAGCTAAGCTTCCCCAGAACCTGAAATTTACAAAGCCATGGATAAAGTTTGTGTTGTGTTGCACACCTCAGAGCTGGCACCACTGTTATTCCGCATGGACAAAATCAATTTGGATTTTGGAACCTGGAATATAGTACCATCCCCATCCTCTAGCTCTCTGTCTGTCTTTCTCTCTGAACCCCCTGAGAAAATATTTCTTTGACAAGTTTTTAGGTGGTAGTGGGCGGCACGGTGGCACAGTGGTTAGCACTGCTGCCTCACAGCGCCAGAGACCCGGGTTCAATTCCCGACTCAGGCGACTGACTGTGTGGAGTTTGCACATTCTCCCCGTGTCTGCATGGGTTTCCTCCGGGTGCTCTGGTTTCCTCCCACAGTCCAAATATGTGCGGGTCAGGTGAATTGGCCATGCTAAATTGCCCGTAGTGTTAGGTAAGGGGTAAATGTAGGGGTACGGGTGGGTTGCGCTTCGGCGGGTCGGTGTGGACTTGTTGGGCCGAAGGGCCTGTTTCCACACTAAGTAATCTAAATCTAATCTAAAGTAATCTAAATCTAATCTAGCCATATGCTACAATCTTCTCATTTTCTGAAAAATTTGTTTATTTGAGAAAAGTTCCCCTCCTGCACAGTGCTATCCCCCTACACACCAGTTCATTGGAGAGTGGGGGAAAGAAAAAACTTAACCACGAAATCTTTCCAAATATTAGCCTGCATTTTGTGAGCCACACTAGGACAGAGATGTACAATTTTAAAGGAGTCTGCAAGCACATCAGGAACAAACTGAAATCTGTTTCACTTATCGGTTTTGACTAACTATTGGTGGGGGTGGGAGAATGGTGGCTCAGTGTGCCAGGGATTCAGGTTAGATTCCATCCTTGGGTGACTGTCTGACTGTGTGGAGTTTACACATTCTCCCTGTGTCTGCATGGGTTTCCTCTGGGTGCTTTGGATTCTCCCATAGTCCAAAGATATGCAGGTTAGGTGGATTGGCGATGCTAAATTGCCCAAAATGTCCAGGGATGTGAAGGCTATGTGGGTTAGCTGTAGGAAGTGCAGGGTTACAAGGATAGGGTAGAGGGGTGGGTCTGCGGGAAATACTGTTCAGGCAGTGAGTGTGGACTCGCGGGACTGAATGACCTGCTTCCACGTTGTCGGGATTCTATGACTCACTGATTCCGATATCGGAGAGGACTTGAGGAAACGTTAAACCACTATGTTTGAGCTTAGAAGGATGAGACAGGATTTTATTGATCCTGGGGGGACTTGCCAGGGCTGATCCTGAAAGGATGTTTTCCTCCTGAGAGAGTACAACCAGGGGCATTGTTTAAAAATATGGGCCTTCCACTTAAGATGGAAATGAGAGGAGGTTCCTCAGAGGGTGTTTTAGTCTGTCAAAGTGTCTTCCCATGATCAAGTCATTGAGTATTTTTAAGTCAAAGATTCTTGATGAACATGGCTACTGAGGGAGAGGGGTGTGCTGTTGATGTGGGAAATGAGATGATGAGTTGACGCCACAATCCAATCAGCCATGATCTTGCTGTATAGGGGAGAAGGCACTCGAGACTGACTGACTGACTGACCAATTCCTGTTACTAATACATCTGTGTGTTTGAACTGGCATGAGTGACATTGAGGGGTGAGTCATTGTTTTAGTGCAAAGGTTGGGGTGACACCGTGTAATTCATCCTGTTGATGCTGGAACCAGGCTGAGATATTGCTGGAAGGAAAAAGGATTACTGTTTGGTTTCTTGTTTTTTATAATCTGTTAATTTCTCCTGGTATCTAGAACCATCCTACTCTCAGTAGCTTCTTTTAGTGATCACTTCCCTGATTTTCAAGTTCTCAACATGATCACTTCTGTTACCCTTGAACACTTCAAACCACTCGTTTGTTTCTATCCCAAATTAATGTCTTTCCTCACGTTTAACATTTTGACTGGTGTTGAAAACTCAAACTCCTGAGCAACCTCCTGTGGAAGAGTGTTGCCTGATGGGCTTTTATTATCAACCTCAAGGAGCAGGAAGAGAATGGGGAATCATTTCGAAACAAGGAAGAAAGACAGGCATATGACAGTGAGGGCGTTGCAGGATCATCATTGTGAAGGGGGACACTGGCTTTCTATGTCTGTGCAAGTGTGGGACATTCAGTTTCTCCTGGAGTACTAGGTCCCATGGTCTACTGGGAGCTGTCTTCCAAATATTAAGGGAGGCCTAAAGACCAACTTGAAAATTCCAGTCAGTCGACCATAACCAACCTTTTAAACATACTAACAACTTAGCAGCGGATTCAATAACCAGTGATTACGATCTGGAATGTGTGACCTAAAAGGCAGTGGAAGCAGATTTGGTAACTACTTTCAAAGAGATTATGATAAATACTTAATTGTGCAGGATGATAAGTGAAGAGTAGGTCTGTGTTAAATAGCCAACAGAAGAATGAATGGAAGTGACTGTGACATCGAGATGTCATTGTAATGTTTAAATATGTATGTTTTTAGATGATAAAATTGCAGGAGGTATTTAAAACGTTTTACCTTGGGAAACACAGTGGCAGAAAACTCCAGTGGCAGCCAACATTGGGGCACTCTGTTTTGAAAGCGGAATTCAAAGAGGTAATGCTTTAGTTATGAATTGTTTCTTGAATCTATCTTGTTGCATGCATCTATAAACAATGGTCACTGTTTCTTCCTGTTTATCCTATCAACGTCTTTAATCATTTCAAATAACTTCATTCGACCATTCCTGAATCTTTTGATCTGTCGAACACAAGCCTACTCTGTACAACTTGTCCTCACAGTTTAACCCTTTTCACCCTGGTTAATCTGTTTCGCATCTTCCAGGGTCAGTCTAACTTTCCCAAGGTGTGATTGTCAGAACTGAATACAGTACTGCCTTTCTGGTCTATTTGGAGCTCTGGACATAACCTCCATCCCATTATTTTCAGGAAAACAGTAGCCTTGTTTTAATTGTGTTTCTTGTATCGGTTCACTGACTTTTCGTGGGTGTCTACTTTTCTCCCAGCTTGCTCAGATCCTCCATAGCTTCTGTTGCTATTTTAAACTGTACTCTGATCAATCATTTTTAGATTCACTGTGAATAATCACTCAAATGGCCTGTTCCACACTCTTTGCAACTTGCTGCAGTGTTTGGTATTTGCCAATAATGTGATGGGATTGCATTTTAGTTCATCTCTCTGTGGAGCATTATTAAATGTTTTCTTGAAGTTCACATAAATGACATCTATTTGCACTGCATGAGCCAACCAATTTACATCATTTACTTCAAAAACAAATTAGGTTTATTTTGCAGAGTGTAGCCTTTTACAAATCACCCCCCCCCCCCGGTCCCCCCTCTCAGTTTGTCTGTTGTACTCTCACTTGTTCTTTTAATTGTGAAGTCACTGTAAATCATTTAAGACAGTCGATGGTGGCCTAAATAGGCCTGTCATTCCCTTGTATATTACTCCAACCTTCCTAAATACAGAGAATGGATATAGCGGGTTTCTGTTGGAAAAGCACCATCACCGGACCCATGGCCGTAATGTTGACTCTCCTGCTCCTCGGGGGGGGGGGGTTGGTGCCCAGGGAGATAGTGAGGAAAGAGATCAATCTGAGACTGGTACAGCTGAGAAAAAAAGGGAGTCAAACAGTCAGGGCAGGCAGGGACAAAGCAGAGAACAAGATACGACTGATAAATTAACTGTACTTATTTCAATGCAAGGAGCCCAGGGAAGGCAGATGAACTCAGGGCATGGTTAGGAACATGGAACTGGGGTATCATAGCATGGAAACATGGCTCAGGGATGGACAGGACTGGCAGCTTGATGTTCCAGGATACAAATACTACAGGAAGGACAGAAAGGGAAGCAAGAGAGGAGGGGAGAGTGGCATTTTTGATAAGGGATAGCATTACAGCTGTGCTGAGGGAGGATATTCCCAGAAATACATCCAGGGAAGTTATTTGGGTGGAACTGAGAAATAAGAAAGGGATTGTATTATAGACCCCTTAATAGGCAGAGAGAAATTGAGAAACAGATTTGTAAGGAGATCTCTGAAAGAACAAAAGGATGGTTATGGTAGGGGATTTTAACTTTCCAAACATAGACTGGGACTGCCATAGTGTTAGGGGTCTACATGGAGAGGAATTAGTTAAGTGCGTACAAGAAAAGTTTGATTCAGTATGTGGATGTACCTACTAGAGAGACTGCGAAACTTGACCTACTCTTGGGAAATAAGGCAGGGCAGGTGACTGAGGTGACAGTGGGGGAGCACTTTGGGGCCAGTGACCATAATTCTATTCGTTTTAAAATCGTGATGGAAAAGGATAGACCAGATCTAAAAGTTGAAGTTCTAAATTGGAGAAAGGCCAATTTTGACGGTATTAGGCAAGAACTTTCAAAAGTTGATTGGGGGCAGATGTTTCCAGGTAAAGGGACAGATGGAAAATGAGATAACAAGAATCCAGAGAAAGTATATCCCAGTTAGGGTGAAAGGGAAGGCTGGTAGGTATAGGGAATGTTGGATGCCTAAAGAAATTGAGGGTTTGGTTAAGAAAAAGGAAGCATATGTCAGGTATAGACAGGAGAGATCGAGTGAATCCTTAGAGTATAAAGGAAGTAGGAATATACTTAAGAGGGAAATCAGGAGGGCAAAAAAAGGACATGAGGTAGCTTTGGCAAATAGAATTAAGGAGAATCCAAAGGGTTTTTACAAATATATTAAGGACAAAAGGGTAACTAGGGAGAGAGTACGGCCCCTCAAAAATCAGCAAGGCGGACTTTGTATGGAGCCGCAGGAGATGGGGGAGATGCTAAATGAGTATTTTGCATCAGTATTTACTGTGAAAAAGGACATGGAAGATGTCGAATGTAAGGAAATAGATGGTGACATCTTGAAAAATGTCCTTATTACAGAGGAGGAAGTGCTGGATGTCTTGAAACACATAAAAATGGATAAATCCCCAGGACCTGATCGGGTGTACCTTCGAACTCTGGGAAGCTAGGGAAGTGATTGCTGGGCCTCTTGCTGAGATATTTGTATCATCGATAGTCACAGGTGAGGTGCCGGAAGACTGGAGGTTGGCTAACGTGGTGCCACTGTTTAAGAAGGGCGGTAAAGACAAGCCAGGGAACTATAGACCAGTGAGCCTGACCTCTCACACACAGCGAGGGAGGGACACGCTCACACACAGCGAGGGAGGGACACGCTCACACACAGAGAGGGAGGGACACCACACACACAGCGAGGGCGGGACACGCACTCACAAAGCGAGGGAGGGACACGCACATAGTGAGGGAGGGACAAGCACACAGCGAGGGAGGACACGCACACAGCCACAACGAGGGAGGGACAAACACACACGGCGAGGGAAAAACTCACACACACACACAGCGAGGGAGGGACACACACACGCAGCGAGGGAGGGACACGCACACTCACAGAGAGGGAGAGACACGCACACTCACAGCGAGGGAGAGACACACACACACAGCGAGGGAGGGACACACACACACTCACAGCGAGGGAGGGACACACACACTCACAGCGAGGGAGAGACACGCACACTCACAGCGAGGGAGAGACACGCACACTCACAGCGAGGGAGAGACACGCACACTCACACTAGGGAGACACACACACACATAGTCAGGGAGGGGGACACACACACAGTGAGGGAGGGAGGGACACACACACAGCGATGGAGGAACACACACACACACACAGAGAGCAAGAGAGGGAAACACACACACACACACGCAGCGAGGGAGACACACACACACTCACAGCGAGGGAGACACACATACACACACACAGCGAGGGAGGAACACACACACACACATAGAGCGAGGGAGGGACACGCACACACAGCAAGGGTGGGACACGCACTCACAGCAAGGGTGGGACACGCACACACAGCAAGGGAGGGACACGCACACACACACAGCGAGGGAGGGACACGCTCGCACACAGCGAGGGAGGGACACGCACGCACACAGCGAGGGAGAGACATGCACACACAGCGAGGGAGGTCACGCACACACACACACACACACACACACACAGCCAGGGAGGGACACGCACAAAAGGCGAGGGAGGGACACGTTCACACACACACACACAACACACACACAGCGAGGGAGGGACACGCACACACAGCGAGGGAGGGACAGGCCGGGTGCTGGCAGGTGGGACTAGATTGGGTTGGGATATCTGGTCAGCATGGCCGGGTTGGACCAAAGGGTCTGTTTCCATGCTGTACATCTCTATGACTGTATTAACTTCTCTGTTCCCTCCTGAGATGCCACCTCACTTAAGTGTTTGCTGAAGTTTCTATTTTGTCACATTTTCAGTATTTCCTTCTCTTATATATCTCCCTGTCGAATTCATTCACATAACTGATGCATAGCTCATTTGTTGAGGTATCCTTAACTTTTCCAAAGTCCCTGTGTTCACCTCCCTTTGTAAAGAAACAGTTCTACAATAAGTTAATGTCTTGGCCTGGTGTTCAGTTGCCTATTTAAATGAGCCTGCCGTTTGGACGGAACGATCGCATAAATTGAGTTGCTATAGTAACTTGTATGCACTATATAATCATATAGGTTCCCATGTAGAATCTGTGTATGGGAATGTGGTGCTGGAAAAGCACAGCAGGTCAGGCAGCATCCAAGGAGCAGGAGAATCAACGTTTCGGGCATAGGCCCTTCAACAGGAGATAAGCCCAAAACGTCGATTCTCCTGCTCCTCGGATGCTGCCTGACTGGCTGTGCTTTTCCAGCAGCACCCACTCGACTCTGATCTCCAGCATTTGCAGTCCTCACTTTCTCCTAGTATCTGTGTATGATTCATAGTATATAAACAATGCATGCTATTGCTATAACCACTTATAGTATTGACTGTTTTATTGCGTTCTGTTAGGACAACAAGTGTGTTCTTCCAATTTATCTGCTCGCTGTTATCCTCCGTAATGTAAAGCTTGTCATTTGAAGTTATTTTGCTCCCATTTGCTCTCTGTCTGGATCAGTGTTTCTTTAATGTGTACACCAGGGTAAAAAGGAGCTGCAGGTTTCACTCTTCCAGACTTTGGTGCTGCTAATGTTCAATGAGGGAAATGAATTTACTATGGAGGAAATCAAGACTGCAACAGGCATAGGTATGGAAAGAATTCGAAATTCTTTTGAGTCGACAGTTCAGTTTTAAATGTACAAGTGCATTCGAAGTTATTCGATTCGGTGTAAATCTCGCAATCTGGATTTTAAAGGGTGGAACGTGGAGAGATTTTAGATTAGATTCCCTACAGTATGGAAACAGGCTCTTCGACCCAATAAGTCCACACTGACCCTCCAAAGAGTCGCCCGGCCAGACCCATTTCCCTCTGACTAATGTATCTAACACTACGAATTTCGGAATCCGGCAGTGAGTAACTCACCATCTGACTCCCCAGAGCCTGTTCACCCAAGTACAAGGTGCAAGTCAAGAGTGTAATGGAACACTCCCCATTTATCTAAATGAGTGCAGCTCCAACAACACTCTCGACTTGACACTATTCAGGACAAAACACCTCACTTGGCATCCTGTCCATCCCCTTCAACATTCACTACTTCCACCACTAACATACATTGACAGCAAGTGCATACCATTTACAAGATGCACTGCAGCAGCTCACCAAGGTTCCTTCAGAATCACCTGCCAAACCTGCGACCTCTACCACCTGGAATGACAAGGACAGTGGGTACATCAGTAACACCACCACCTGTACATCAGTAACACCTCCAAGCCACTCACCAACCTGAGTTGGAAATGTACCGCTGTATATAGTGTCACTGTATCAAAGTCCTGCAATTGCCTCCCTAAGAACCTACAGGACTTGGACGACAGCAGTTCAAGAAAGCAGCTCACCGCCACCTTCTCAAGGTAGTTAGCGATCAGAAATAAATGGTTGCCCAGACAGCGAAATCCACACGCATGAACAATTTTTTTGATGTTCTTCCATGTGAAACAATCCACTATGTTATAGAATCATCATGATCTTCCTCTGAGAATGAATACATAACATTTTATTAATCAAATAAAAATAGTTATAAAATAACTTTGTTTGCCATGTTTATGACGGTCCTGGTTGTGTAATGTTGAGTGGTGGAGCTGAGGTTTCTGGCCAGTTTTCTTGTGTGGCCTTAGCTCTGATATTCACTTGCATTTTGGATCAGCTCACCGACCACAGATGCACTGGTGGTCTATGCTGAGAGAGCCACTGGTTTTTGACTGGGACATAGTTTCGCATAAAATCGGAAAACATTTCCATACGTGTTGGTGTAGTTTTGATTCCCCAGACAGTAATTGACTGGGGAATCAGTTTTAACTGAGCTTGATTGATATTTGCCATCTAGCTATTTGATTGGCCAAACTGATTTTAGACACAAAAGGACTTTCTCCTTTTATTTTGTAGCAATGCATGTTGCAACTGTATATTGCGTGCTCAGTTTCCATGGAAACTGCTATGTATTCACGTAGTGGATGCCTTTCTGAGGGAATGCTTTTGGTCTACTAAGTTTTACTTTGTCCTTCCCTTTAGAGGATAGTGAATTAAGAAGGACATTGCAGTCTTTAGCGTGTGGGAAAGCTCGGGTGTTGAACAAAGTTCCAAAAGGAAAGGACGTAGAGGATGGAGACAAGATTATCTTCAACGACGACTTCAAGCACAAACTGTTCAGAATCAAGATCAACCAAATCCAGATGAAAGAAACTGTACGTAATCTTTCTCATAACTTGCCATTTTATGAAGGCTTAGCTCAGTGCGCATGTCATGGTTATGTTCTGAGGTGATTCCATTTATATTTTCTTATCCTTTTTCAGGTTGAGGAGCAAACGAGCACAACTGAACGGGTGTTCCAGGACAGACAGTACCAAATAGATGCTGCTATTGTTCGAATCATGAAAATGAGGAAGACACTCAGCCATAACCTCCTTGTTTCAGAACTCTATAACCAGTTAAAATTTCCAGTGAAGGTAATAATTTTTTTTTTTGCAATATGATTTTGGGAGGTTGGTTCAAGTCACCAGAGAATTGGCTTTGTGTCTGTTTTTGTCCCTGACACAATGGCTGAATGAGGAACTGTACCCCGCTCCCTGACCCCAGCGCAGAAATAGTTAAGGCTGAAATTGAAAGTTTTAAACTGACATTGAGAAATTTTTATGTCATGTCAAGATATGGAACTAAGTAGGGTGCCAAATGCAGTTCAGCCAAGGTCTAATGGAATGATGAAGCAAGCCCAAGTTGCTTATTCAGTCCTCTTAGAAACCTGGTGTTTATTTGAGACCCTCATATTTGGATGTAATGTCAGCTGGTCTTTGCTTTGATAATAGAAACAGCTTTTGAAGCCTGTTTGCTCAGATAGTATTCGTACGACTGATGTTGTGCTTTCCCACTCTTTAAACCATGAGAAGTCCAATCTAATCATGCATGTTTCTATTTTCTCCAAATTGCCTAATATTCAGCCAGGAGACCTGAAGAAAAGAATTGAGTCACTAATTGACCGGGACTATATGGAGAGAGACAAAGACAATGCCAACCAGTACCACTATGTGGCATAAGTACAGGCCATGGCTGTCACTGCTAAATCTCAGCTCCTACATTGCCAAGAAAACGGCAATAGCACTGATTCTGTCTGCACTCTTCCTGGATTCAGTTTGGTTACTAACACGAGATCCAGCCCCCCTCACATCCGTGAAACCAATGAGGTCGTTTTGGGAGTTTCAACCGTTGGCTGACCCTTTGGGGGTAGCTAGCCTTGCGTTTTCCTTTTCATACAGCTTGTAGCATGAGGCTTTGCCATCCTGAGGACCTCTTCACTGAAGAGCATGTAAGGTGTGCAGAGCTAAACACACTTGAAGCAGCAGTCCACCTGCGACGAGTGGCTGAGGACTGACAGTTTCTTTTCTGTATTCATCTGGTTTCACATATTGTTGATTTCCTGTATTTGGCTCTTAGTTCTGATTTATTATAACATCTGTCTGTACCTGTTATATCCCAGTAGTATATAACTTACGGCCACATATCAGCAAGTGAGTCCCATTAATCTGTAGAAAGCATAATGTGAGATTCCCTTGAGCGCAAACTGCTCTGTAATGCACACCAGCTTTTGTAACTAATCGTGTTAGAGAGCCACCATGCCAAGTACTGAAGTAATCAACTTTGAACAGTTGTGGGAACTAACCCGATACCACACTACAGGGTGGAATTTTGTGTATCAGGTTTGTTTTATGTGAATTGAAACATGTTTTCTTCAAAATGGAGACAGCTTACTTGAAGTGCCAAAGACTCTAATTTCAAACATTTATTCCGCCGAATAAGCTTCCTAGAAAATAGTTGTTTTTACACTGAGAAAACGTAATGCTCTTACGTCAGTCCTGCTCGTAACATTTTCTTCAGGTAGATGAACGAAAGCCACCTCCACTCACTGCCATCAGGTGCCAGACATAACCAGTTGTTGCACAGTAGTTTCTGGTTTTGGATGACTCACTGATCGATTCACAGTGATGTCACAGGAAAGCTTGAAATTTTGACTTTGCAGGAATGTAAATACAAGAACAACTGAATGAATGCTTTGTGCAATATATAGAAGTGCTCCTATGTATTCTTTCACACCGTAAATCATTCAGATGCAAATTAGTTGGATGGTAGAGATGATCAGCTGAAACTGGGCTTTGTGATAACTTGTTACATTATTGTAAATAGGTTTCCTCAATTCAAAAAGTGCTTAAAGAATTATTAAGTTCTTTGTCTTGCAATAACTGAACATAAAATGATTTTCTTCCATGTGTTGTGTTTTTATTGGCATAACATTTATACAACTTCTAGCTAATAAATTTTTCTTAATCTGAAATATTTTAGTGATAAAACAGTAGTCGCCTGTGATTTTTGTACCTTTTTTTAATAATCGTAACACATTTATCTTCAGTTGTAGTTCATCTGTTGGTTTTTCTGGGAAGTGTGTTTGAGGTTGAGAGCTGCTGCTGAAGGAATGAAGGTGGCAGGTAGGAGATGACCAGGCCTCTGGGGTCAGGAGGGTCAATGCAAGTCAATCTCCTATTGAGGGAATTGTTGACTGTTCCACAGGAGGACATTGACTTCACAGCAGCTCAGAGGATAGACATGACAGAAAGATGAAATGGTTTCACAGAATAATGGAGTGAATACATAGCTCACACCCAAGTCGTTTCTAACAGAGGCAAGGATTAGATCTGGACAGTTGTGGAGGTGTCTGGATAGAGAGCAGCTCCATCAACCTTGACAATTCACCGATTCTGTTATTCTCGTAATTGCTGGATTCAAGGAAAACCAAGAATCTGGAATTCCACCAAGATGCTTCAAAATGACAAAGTCTGAACAAGACAGAGGAGAGTTTGGTGGCAGATATTTATATAAACGCACCTGTTAGAAAACATTACAGCCAAATGTACTATGAGTGCTGTAATATCACCACCTGAGGCTAGTCTGTTGAATAACGCTGCCTTGGAGAGAAAGCACTAAACAATGTGTTCATTTCACCAACATTTAAGACTTTCTGAAACTAGATGTGATTGGTTTTACTGAAATGTTCTGTCAGAGGTGGTGCTCAGTTGAGACCTGGCATTGTTTGTGGAATACACTCTGTATGTTTGGCTGGGTGATATGCATTTACCATGTAGCTTTTGTGTAAGCAACTTCTGCCTTTCATGCGCATTATGGAATATTTTTATCAGAGTTTTAGGGAATCAGGAGACTAACTGCTTTAATTATTTGAAGTAAATTGACGAGTTGTTTTGATGTCTTTGAAATTATTTATTTGATCTCTGAACATGCTACATGATCCAGTACAAATCTAAAGTGAGGAATAAAAACACTACTTTTGGGACTTTGATAGGTTTTCATTAACTCGGTCATAGAAACAGTTTATTATACATTTCAACAAAAGATTTTTTTTTCCCTTTTTGGAATCCACCACAAACAGGCATAGCTATCAACTACATAACTTGCCAAAATGTCAAAGCACATTAATCCTCCTCGTCCTCCTGGCAAGAACTTGTACCCAAAAGGGAGAGCAGTTTCTACCTTAGCCCTGACCTACTTGCTTGGAATCGGGCTTTGCACAGTCTGTGTAGCATTACCAATCAACTCCATTGAGCAGCAATAGTTGAGAGGCTTTGGATGTTCTCTGTGCTAGTCTGTTTTCTACCACGTTAAGCAATCCAAAACTCTTGGCAGATCTATCAGTACTGCATGATTCCCCAGTCAGTACTCATCAATCAAGGCTTGACAGCTCATTTAAGAATTATGAAAATTGACCCTGCTGATTGCATTTGGTCAAACAGACAGTGAACGCTCCCAAGAGAATACCCACAATATTAGGATCAAAATGTTTAACTGTTCTGTTCCTGATGTCTGTTTCAGTGACCATAGTTATTAGCCAGCCATACGAAATACTGTAGAGATGGAGAAGGCAATGCCAAGTAAATTTGACTGTGTAATATGATGAGGCACATTCTAGGGCCAGAACTTGACTCCCTCCCTATGTTAGCCAGTCATCATGTGGCTATTTAAAGGCAGAGTGCATCAGCTCAAAAGTGATTCCATTTCAGGGGCATGGGGTGTTACATTGCAACAGGTGACACATGGGGCCTGCTTAGACTAAAAGGAACTTCATTCTCTGTTTCTAACTCTGGTTAGAAATGCTCATCATCTCTTTGGTGTACACAAAAGGAAAGGTTCACAAGGAGGAACACATTTCTACATTACAAGGAGTGCAATACTGCTAGTTCAGCACAAGACACCTCAG
The DNA here is from genome assembly GCF_004010195.1 of Chiloscyllium plagiosum. NCBI lineage: Eukaryota > Metazoa > Chordata > Chondrichthyes > Orectolobiformes > Hemiscylliidae > Chiloscyllium > Chiloscyllium plagiosum. The sequence continues at coordinate 2,467,517 of NC_057721.1, read as the reverse complement.
TGAGCATGGTTATCAGTGTTTGTTGATACTCCCTGTCTGTGTAGGATATGGATAACTGCTGAGCTCAGCTGATTGAAACTGCCACCGCACTTCATTGCTGGTTGGTGCCTGTTCTTGGGGTGTGGGCCAGAACGTATTACCCGTCCCTCGTGCCCTCAAGGTGGTAGTGAGCTGTCATCTCGAACCACTGCAATCCTTAGTGGTTAGGGTGAGGGGTCTGCAGAAGCAAGATCCACGATTTTGCCTGTGATGGTGAACAAATGATGACAGCGGTGTGTAGGTTAGGTTGTTCTCGGGCGAAGATAAACGCTCGGCCCAACATTGTAGGCCGAAGGGCCTGTACTGTCCTGGACTGTTCTATGTTCTATTTCCAAGTCAGGATGAGTTGTGGCTGGAGAGGAACTTGCAAATAGTGCTCTTGTTCTTCTCGGTGTGGTAGCGGTCAGGATTCTGAAGGTCCTCTTGAAAGAGCCATGGTGAATTTCTGGAGTGCATCTTGTAGACGGTACACTGGTGGCAGAGGGTTGTTTAAGGGTGTCACTCAAGTGGGTTTCTCAGCCTCTGACGTTGTCGGCACTAAAATCGAGTTGGGAGTACACCGATCCATTCAGGACTTGTATCATAGACAGGAGGGGAGTTGTTTGTTGCGGAATTCCCGACCTTTGACCTTCGCTTGTAGTCACTATTTATAGAGCTGCTCCAGTTCAGTTTTGGGTCGGGATGCTCAGTCGTCGGGGGGAGGTTCCTTGATGGTCACACCATTGAAAGGCAAAAGATGGTGGTGAAAGGCTCGCTGATGACCTGCAAATAGTCTGAGTCAGTACAAGCTTTGAAAAACATTGGCTGTTTTCCAAACCCCTGGAAAGCAATAAAAATGGGAGGCTGGTGATAGCAAGGAACAGAGGGTTGGCCAAAGTGGGTTCCAATGTAAATATAAATAAACCAAAATGATGAATTTGACTGAACGCAGAGTTGGTGCCTACTTCTTTACGTCGGCTGTTTTAACAAGCAATACGTGAAGCCAAAGTTAGGGTGATATAAGCAACACCCGAGCAGCCCCTACCACACTCGGCAAGATTTCTCTCCTCGATTCATAGCTGATGTCGTGGGACAGCTATAAGCTTTGCTGAATTCTTCAAAGTTACTCATTGACCCCAAGACCCTGAAAGGAAAACAAATGAATTGATCTTGCAGACAGTGATGTGAACCCAGAGGGGAGTGGTTCTGCTGTAACTGGCAGTGATAAAGGCACTCCTGTGTTAAGTGTACCATTAACTACTTAGGTCACTCACTTTGTTCGGCCATATTCGTGTTTTCAATTTAGCAAATTATTAAAGCATCCACTTTTTAAGCATGTTTTTTCAAGTTAGAATCACAATTGTACCTGAACTCGGGGGGACTGTGAGCACCATTCAGAATTTTATTCCTAGCTGCCGCTGGTCGATAGGCGTTACATCGAACCTAGAAAGAAGATCAGCATGATGAGTATTACCCTCACCTGAAAGGGGAGAAACATGCAAAGGGAAAATCTAGGAGCAGAAGTTGACAGTCAGACAAGAGTGAGGAACAATGCACTAATCACCGATACATTTCACACATTTGTGCTCCTTGAATGCCAGGAGTGAGAAGTCTGAAGTCCGCACATCCCATAGGCTCACTGCTGGAGGACTGTGAATCATGCTAGATGCTCATAAAGAGATGTTAACCACTGGATAAACAGTGGTGCGTCGCTATAATGATCACACTCTCACACAACCAGTATATTCCCCCAGATAGAGTGAACTCCCCAGGCAGTCTGTAGCTGCAGTTTGCACAGGTCCATCACTCTGAGCCTTTGGAGCCACCATTCAACAGGTAGATCCTCGGTCTTAACTTGGCTACCTACTCCCCATGTCTCTCAATTCCCCAAGAGACCAGATATCCACCCATCCCACACCTCTGCCCTCAGACCCCACCCCTCCAACCGTAACAAGGAGAGAACCCCCCCCCCTTGGTGCTCACCTTCCACCCTACCAACCTTCGCATAAACCAAATCATCTGCCGACATTTCCGCCACCTCCAAAAAACCCCATCACCAGGGATATATTTCCCTCCCCACCCCTTTCCGCCTTCCGCAAAGACCATTCTCTCCGTGACTACCTGGTCAGGTCCA